>NC_083414.1:78482950-78652159 GCF_020745735.1 Hemiscyllium ocellatum | reverse complement strand
TATGGTGCCTTAATTTTCCATTTCTGATCTACAGACTACTCAAGTACCAGCACAGGTGAACTGCTGCGGAGCTGTCCGACTGGACTGAGATGGCTGCTCTCCTCCAACCCAGCCCCTTTCCTTTGTGACCAGGTATAACGTCAGCCAGTGCAAACTTTCCTATTTGCTCCAGTTTTGCGTAGTCCTGATATGATACTTGGTCAAATGCAGTCAATAGTGACTGCTGAGTGCAGTCACTATTGCCTCACCTCTAGAAATCAGCTGCGTGGTCTCTTTTGTACATCGTTAAACCAAGGTTTCAATGAGCTCAAGGGATGAGAATCCAAACTGACCTTCAGTGAGCAGGTTGCTGAGGAAGTGCTGCTTTATACACTGTGGGTCTTCATTCCTTTATTAATGATAGAGATGAAAGCAATGGGACAGTCATTGAT
Source organism: Hemiscyllium ocellatum (assembly GCF_020745735.1). Taxonomy (NCBI): domain Eukaryota; kingdom Metazoa; phylum Chordata; class Chondrichthyes; order Orectolobiformes; family Hemiscylliidae; genus Hemiscyllium; species Hemiscyllium ocellatum. Next base: position 78,651,728 of record NC_083414.1, on the reverse strand, counting down.
TGTCTGGTTTGTCTGCTATGTATAGGACACACCTGGATAGTTTCCCACATTGACAGTTCGATGCTAGTGCTGTATCCCAGCAGTAACAGCTTGAATGGATGTTCTCAGGGCCCACAGCCTTTCCATTCCCAATCCTTCCAGCGTTTGGGAATTACCACCCTGAATCGAATTAGCTGAAGACTGCCACCTGGATTAACTAAAATAGATCATCCTATCGATACTTCTGTCTGAACACTGTTCTGGCTGTTTCGCTTAGCTTTTCTGTTGTTGTTCCGGCTCTTCCATCATTGAGAAGGTGATATGTGGGGATCCTCCTCCTCCAGTGAGTTGTTTGATTGACACCACCATTCAACCTGACTGCATGTGACAGGATTGTGGATTAGGTCATTTGTTGGTTAGATCTCTGTCACGAGCTGTTTATGCTATTTGGTGAAAGTGGTCCTGTTTGGTAACGTCACCCTTTTGAGGGATGTCCTGGTGCTGCTCTTGGCAGCCCTCCTGTATTCTCCATTGAACAAGGGTTTATCCCCTGGCCTGATGGTCAGGGTAAAGTGGAGCATATGCCAGGCAATGACAGTGAAAATTGTGCTGAGTACTATTCTGCTGCTGTTGATGTCCCATGTCAACTCACACAGGCCAGCGCTGAGTTCTAGATATTTTCGAACTCTGTCCCGTTTAGCAGGTGATAGTACCTCTAACATGTGCACTCACGCCTGTACACACCACATTATTCACAATGGGTCTTTGTCTCCAGAAATGCTGTATGCGGTGTCAATATTCCCAATATGGTCATCTATCAATGTCTCTGCAGCCGTGGTGAATGAGGTCAAGTATGTTTCTCCCTGTCAGTCGTTCCTGCCCATCTGCAGACCCAGTCTCGCAGCTATGTTCTTTTGGACATGACCATCTCGATCAGGAATGCTGCTGCTGAGCACCTCTTGGTGATTTTGAAATAGTCCACCCAGTATACATGCTTCAGCTCATTCGCTCTGTCAGTGCGTCCTCCAAGTGTTCAATGTAGAGGGACACTGATCCATCAGCTGAGGTAAGGAGTCAGCAGGAGGTTTCCATGTCTGTGTTTGATCTGACATGTGAGGCTTCGTTATGTCACATTGTTGCTTAAGGAGTCTGTAGGACGCCTCTCCCACATTTAGCCCTAGCCCCAGACATTAGGAAGGAGGGATTTCCAGTGTCTGCAGGGCTTTTACTTTTTTGTCACTATCAATCGAAGGGCCTTTTCTGTGCTGTTTGTCACTCACTCTATCACTCTTGTGATTGGACAGTCCAAGGTCTCACTCCTTCAGTTCCTCCAAGTGCCTTGCCTATTCCACAGATTTCTACAATATTTTCTCTATTAAGACATTGCACAATTCCATTTCTAAACTATCCACGTGTATCTCTGTATCTTTCACTGTCATCTCATTCAGCCGCTACATCCATCTGGATCTCAGTAACCCTCCAAATCACTACAACCTTTATATCATACTATAGCCCCATCTATCACTGTAAATTCCGCCAGCCCCAACACCCCTCCCTATCTCTCTAAACTCCAGCTGCTTCACCTTTCACCAAAACCTGTGAATGAGTTCAAAATTATCTCACTAACCCATTCTAGCATGAACAGGCCACACTATTTATCCAGTCTTGCTTTCCTATCTCTGTAACATCCCCCACCTCGCTTTCCTATCTCTGTTACATTTCCAGCCTTGCTTTCCAATCAGTGTAAAATCTCCAGCCTTGCTTTCCTCTGTCTCGGTAATATTTCCAGCCTTTCTATCCTCTCTCTGTAACATGTACAGCCTTTCATTCCTACCTCTGTTCAACCACCAGCCTTGCTTTCCTCTCTTTCCGTAACATCTCCAGACTTGCTTCCTCTCTCTGCAACATCTCCAACCTTGCTTTCCTCTCTTTCTGTAACAGTTCCAGCCTTGCATTCCTATCTCTGTAATATCTCCAGCCTTGCTTTCCTATCTCTGTAATATCTCCAGCCTTGCTTTCCATCTCCGTAACATCTCCAGCCTTGCTTTCCTATCCCTGTAACACTTAAAGCCTGCTTTCCTATCTGTGTAACATCTCCAGCCTTGCTTTTCTGACTCTTTAACATCTGAAGCCTTGCTTTCCTATCTCTGTAACATCTTCAGACTTGCTTTCCTTCAAACCTCAGTGAATTTTTTTTGCACACCTCAGTGAATTGGTTATATATTTGCTCCTGCATTTCCATCTTTCTGGGGCTCTATAAAATATCCCCAGCAGTTTGTCTATCATCGTTTGGACCCTAATCTCGATCCACAAAGGCCTCACTTGAAGACATGTCCAAGGTATCATCCTTCCTCACTGCAGTAACTGTTCCTTAATTAATAATGCAGCACCACCTCCTCTTTAACACCCTGCCCTGTCCTGTGTATAGTTCCAATACAACAGAATGTTGAGTTTTTAGCCCTGACCTCTCTCAAACACGTCTCCATGATGGCAAAAATGTTCACCTCCACATGCCACTATCACATCACTTTGTCTGATAATACTGCCAGTATTAACATAAGCTGGAATATAAAACACCTGGAATACTCTGTGCCTCAGAGTTCCTCAATCATTGAGTATTTGTTATCAGGCTGCCCAAAACATGAACCAAAATTGTAACTCTGGGAGTGAATAAATATTTGTTGAAACGTGATTTCTTTTTTCAAAAAATGAATAATCAAGTGCAACTTACAGAACTGAGCTGTCAGCTCCACATACAATGAGTTTCTGATGGTTAATTCCTTGCTCAGTGTGCAGAGGGGACAGCCCTCAGTAATGGAGAAAATAAGGACTGCAGTTGATGGAGATCAGAATCGAAAAGTGTGGTACTGGAAATGCACAGCAGGGCAGGCAGTATCCGAGGAGCAGGAGAGTCGACGGTTCGGGCATGAGCTCTTTATCAGAAAGGGATTGGTGCATTCTTTTTTCTTTGATTCCATGATTCACAGGACGTTGGGAATTATACTTGCTCAGGAAGGCAGCACTGTATATAACACTGGAATGGAAAGCATTAAATCAGTTGATTGGACAGGGAGTAGACAAGTTGAGGGGAAGTACAGTCTGATTGAAGTACAAGCATAAGGATAGATAAATCCCCTGGGCCGGATGGGGTGTAACCTAGGTTACTCCCGGAAATGATGTAAGAGATTGCCGTGCCTTTGGTGCTAATCTTTGCATCCTCGCTGTCCACTGGAGTAGTGCCAGATGATTGGAGAGTGGCAAATGTTATTCTCTTGTTCAGGGAAGAGAATAGGGATAGCCCTGTGAATTATACAACAGTCAGGCTTACACCAATGCTGGGCTAAGTATTGGAGACAATTCTGAGAGACAGGATTTACAATTACTTAGAAAACGATAGTTTGATTAGAGATAGTCAGCATGTTTTTTTTTCAGGAACAGGTCATGCCTCACAAACCTTATTGAATTCTTTGAAAATGTGACAAAAACACGTTGATGAAGGTAGATGTGGTGAACAAGAATTTTAGAAAGGCATTTGATAAAATTCCCCATTGTAGGCACATGTAGAAGGTAAAGAGGCATGGGACGCAGGGAAATTTGGCTGTCTGGATACAGGCGTGGCTGGCCCAGAGAAGGCAGAGGATGGTAACAGATGCAAAGTATTCAACCTGGAACTCAGTGACCAATGGTGATCCACAGGAATCGGCTCTGGGACTATGCTCTTTGTGATTTTTATCAATGACTTTGCTGAGGAAATGAAATGGTGGGTTAGTAAGTTTGCCGATGACATGAAGGTTGATGCAGTTGTGAATAGTCTGGAGGGCTGCTGTAGTTTGCAACAGGACTTTGACAGAATGCAGAGCAGGGCTGATAAGTGCAGATATTTTTGAAACTTAAAAAGTGTGAAGTGATTTATTTTGGAAGGTTTTATTTGCATACATTTTCATTGGCTTAAAGGCAGAATTCTTGGCAATGTAGAGGAACAGAGGTATCTTGGGGTTCATGTCAATAGATCTCACAAAGTTGCCACCCAGGTTGATAGGGTTGTTAAGAAAGTAATGGTCTGTTGGCTTTCATTATCGGGGGATTGAGTTTCAGATCGACGAGGTTAATGCTTAGCTCTATAAAGCTGTGGGTCAACCACACTTGGAATATTGTATTCAGTTCTGGTTGCCTCATTATAGGAAACATGTGGAAGCCTCAGAGAGTGTGCAGAGGAGATTTGTCAGGATGCTACCAGGACTGGAGGACATGTCTTAGGAACAAAGTTTGAGGGAGATAGGACATTTCTCCCTGGAGTGATGGAAAATGACAGCTGACTTGAAAGAGGTGTACAAGATGTTGAGAGACAAAGATTGGACAGCCAGAGTCTTTTCAACAAGGGGCGTAATTTTAAGTTGATTGGTGGAAGGTTTCGGGGGGATGTCAGAGGTATGTTCTTTACACAGAAAATAGTGGGGTCAGAGTGCACCGCTAGTGATGCTAGTAGAGGCAGATACATTAGAGATAATCAAGAAGACCCTTGGATAGGCACATGGAAGTTAGTATATTGAAGGTTATGTAGGATAGTCTGACCTTGGGGTAGGATACAAGGCTGACAAAATATGGAGGGCTGAAGGGCTCTTACTGTGCTGTATTGTTCTATACTCCAAGTTTCACTCATTTTGTGGATTCTCATCAGTTGGTGAAAGTGTGAGGGAGTGAGGTGTGTGATGGAGTGAGTTGTGTGAGGTCAGGAAGCTGGGGAGGGACGTTGGACCAATACTTACAGTAATGGCGTGCTTGGTTACATTCACCTGAGTGTCAGTGCAATATGTGCGAGTTCGTAGACGAGAAAAACTTCACAAAGTACAATTATTAAACTGATTTTTGATTTGCCTGGTTTCTTCAGATACATTCTGTTGCGTGACCCATGTATTAATACCTGACCATCCACAGGCGTGTACAGAATTATTATGATACTGGTGAATGTGAATGCACATTTATTGGATATAATTTCCGAGCATTCACTGTGCGACACAAGATGCTGCAATAAAATTTCAATTGTGAACATTTTCACCCGGTGTCTGGTCCAGGGAGCAGATGTATGGAGTATGGGGGACATGCCAGCACCATAAGCAACACCATGTGATTCTGACACTGCATGTCCATACAACTACTCTCTGGTCTGGATTTGAGTGGGGATGAAATTGTAAGACCTCGTTTCTGGTCAATCATTGGTATCTAATTTTGACAGCATTTGTAACTACACTGAGAACAGCGATAGCCTGTTGGCTAGTTTGCTCCTGCTCAAGGTGGAATCCAAATGACTTACTTTGAAGGAATGTTTGAATGATTGCCCTGACCCAGGTTGAAAATTATCTGGACAGATTCAGGAGCAGGTCAGTGTCTCACTGAGTGCTGCAGGTAGCTATGAGGTCCAGTAGCACTGTGCCTGAATTGAAGCCTTTTGGAATCCGTGTTGAATGTCGGTCATGATTGTAAAGTGGTAGGTTTACAGACTTACACACCTAACAACGTTTTATGATACAAAAGTAAAGAGTGCACATTTTGCTTTGTACAGCAAAAGAGCATGTTGTCTGACTAGATCAGGGAACCCTTAGAAGAGTACAAAGGCAGTATGAGTATACTTAAGAGGGAAATTAGGAGGGCAAAAAGAGGACCTTAGATAACATTGGCAAATAGATTTAAGGAGAATCAGGTGTACCAAGATCTTTGTGGGAAGCTAGGGAAATGATTGCTGGGCCTGTTACTGAGATATTTGTATCATCGATAGTCACAGGTGAGGTCCCAGAGGATTGGAGTTTGGCGGTTATGCTACTACTGTTTACGAAGGGCGGTAAGGACAAGGCAGGGAACTATAGACCAGTGAGCCTGACAGCGGTAGTGAGCAGGTTCTTGGAGGGAACACTGAGGGACAGGATGTATATGTATTTGGAAAGGCAAGGACTCATTAGGGATAGTCAACATTGCTTTGTGAGTGTAAAATCATGTCTCACAAACTTGACTGAGATTTTTGCAGAAGTAACAAAGAGAATTGATGAGGGCACAGCAGTGGACGTGATTTATTTCAAGTTCAGTAAGACGTTCGACAAGGTTGCCCGTGGGAGACTGGTTAGCCAGCTTAGATGTCAAGGAATACAGGGGGAAATAGCCATTTGGATACAGAACTGGCTCAAAGGTAGAAGGCAGAGGGTGGTGGTGGAGGATTGTTTTTCAGACTGGAGGCCTGTGACCAGTGGAGTACCATAAGAATCAGTGCTGTATCCACTACTTTTCCTGATTTATATAAATGATTTGGATGCGAGCATAAGAAGTACAGTTAGTAAGTTTGCAGATGACACCAAAATTGGAGGTGTAGTGGACAGCGAAGAAGGTTACCTCGGATTGCAGCAGGAACTTGATCAGATGGACCAATGGGCTTAGGAGTGGCAGATGGAGTTTAATTTTCATAAATGCGAGGTGCTGTATTTTTGGAAAGGAAGTCTTAGCAGGAGGTATACTCTTAATGGCGAGATGCTAGGGAGTGTTGCTGAACAAAGAGACTTTGGAGTGCAGTTTCATTGTTTCTGGAAAGTAGAATAGCGGATAGGTAAGACAGTGAATTAGATGATTGGTGTGCTTTCCTTTATTGGTCGGAGTATTGAGTACAGGAGTTGGAAGGTCATGTTGTGGGTCTACAGAAAGTTAGTTAGACCACTTTTAGAATATTGCGTGCAATTCTGGTCTACTTCACATCAGAAGGAAGTTGTGAAACTTGGAAGATTTACAAGGATGTTGCTAGGGTTGGAGCATTTGAGATGTATGGAGAGCCTGAATAGGCGAGGGCTGTTTTCAGTGGAGCGTCGGAGGCTAAGGGGTGATCGTATTGCGGTTTATAAAATCATGAAGGGCATGGATAGGGAAAACAGATAAGGTGTTCTTCCTGGTGTGGGGCCGTCCAGAAGTAGAGGGCATATGTTTTGCGTGAGAGGGGAAAGATATAAAAGAGAGCTAAGGGGCACCTTTTTCATGCAGAGGATGTTATGTGCATGGAATGAGCTGCCAGAGCAAGTGGTGGAGGCTCGTATAATTGCAACATTTAAAAGGCATCTGGATGGGTATATGAATAGGAAGGGTTTGGAGGGATATGGCCCGGGTCCGGTCAGGTGGGACTAGATTGGGTTGGGATATCTGGTCGGCATGGACAGGTTGGACTAAAGGGTCTGTTTCCATGCTGTACATCCCTATGACTCTAATTTGGAAATGACAATAATTTAACATGCACTGTCAAATAAATAAATGTTTTGTGTTATTAAATTGTAGCATACAGTAAGTTGAAAAGTTGCAATTTTTAGAATGAATAATAAAGAAAGAAGAACAAAGAAAATTCCAGTACAGGAGCAGGCCCTTCGGCCCTCTAAGCCTGCATCAATCCATTTCCTCTATCGAAATCTGCTGCCTATTTTCTAAGGATCTGTATCCCTCTGCTACCTGTCCATTCATGTATCTGTTTAGATATATCTTAAATGATGTTCCCATAAAATACTCCAAATGTGTACCGATCAGAGTCTTGTAAAGACTCAGAAATCCATCCATGCTTTAATATTCAAGTCCTCTCAAAATAAATGCCATCATTGTAAATAATGCCATAAGCTCCCTTATCAAGTCTGCCTCATTGCACAACTCTAAATCCAGTATTGCCCGTTCCCTCGTTGCCTGCACCACAAGCTGCTGCAAAAAGCCATCTCATAGACATTCCACAAATTCCATTTCTTGCAAACCACTACCAACCTGATTTTCCCAGTCCACCTGCACATTGAAATCCCCCAATCACTGTAACTTTGCCTTTCCTAAACATCTTTTCTATCTCCTGATGTGTCCTCCGCCCCAGCTCCTGACTATGATTTGTAGGCCTGTAGAAAACTCCAAATATGGTTTTTCACCTTTTCCGTTCCTCAATTGTAACCACACAGATTCTGCACCGTCTGTCCCTATTTTGAGTTTTGGGAACTAAGTGATGGGAATGTAAAACATTTTAGCATTGTCACAAATTCATAGTTTAGATATTGATTAAAAATATAAAATCGTCAATTCCATCAGCCACAATCTATTTATTAGGCCAAATATTCTGTCTGTACTAGTGAAGAATGCAGACATTTGAAACTGTTCGAAAAGCAATGTATGAAGAGGACATGAGTCTATAAATAGATTAAGGTGGGTGAAGTGAACAGACAAATATTTTTGTCTGCAGCATCGTAAGAAAAACTGTCTGTGTGCTCAAAGATGTTGGCGGGAAGAATTGAACGGCAGTGTGTTATTTTAAGTGAGAGATTGGGTTGAGGCACAGAGGAACCGGGCACTTGGATTACAAAATAAAACCTTTAGGTGTACATAAAGTTTTGAGGGAGGTAAGATAAATGTAGAAGCTTGCTCAAACAAAATTCATTCAAAATCAGGGAAGATTTTCCACAGTTTTGCAGGGTAGTGGCGAGTCTACATCGAGAGAGTGATGGCCATAATGACAGGCAAATCAGTTCAGAAAAGATTCACTCAACTAACTCCTGTGAGGAACGTTTATTTCAGTACAAAATCTTGAACTGACTGACTCCGGATCTGCTGGAGTTTAGGCGAACAACATGTGATCTTGGTAACCCCAGATTATTCCAAGTAGTCCTTTCAGTTTGAACTCTGAAACAATTTTTCAGCTTGTGAGAGAGATTACCAGGAGTGGATGGACAATAAAACAGAAGAATATCTCAATAAAGAAGATGTTCGTTGTTTTAACCCACCCAAAGTGTCGTGTATTTGTGAACTCTCTTCCCAGATAGCAATGAAGGATAAGACATTGAATATTCCTAAGGCAGAGGCAGGCAGATTCTTGACGAAAAATGACACACTAACGTTGTAAGGGTAAAGGAGAAATGTGTGTTTAAGGTCACAATCAGATCATCCACGATCTTATCGCATGACGGAGCTGTATTGGTGACTTACTCCTGATGCTAGTTTCGACATTTCTGTTGATTTTTTAGATACTGAAAAAATATGAGACGATTCTCATGAACACGCAGACTGCTCCTTTGAGGTTATTAGGCACATCGTTCCACATGTGACTTTTTAAACAGCCCTGGAAAAAGCACTCAGGAAAGTTTCATGGTTTTGGAGAAAGATCAGGAGCATAGGGCCAAGTGAAACTGCTTTAGAAATCAGTTTGGGTCAAATGGATGTCCTTGATAGTACAGATTCCTTTCAGTTATTCTTGGGAGGTGAGTTTCGTTAGCAAGGCCGGCATTCTGTGGCCTATGTCTAATTTCTATTCAGACTATGGTGATAAACCCCAGGGCTTTTCGTGGTGCAGGAACACGAACAGGTATGTTACAAAGAGAGAAACGGGTTCCTGAACCATTTGACAGTGAAAGGAGAATGATATAGCTTCAAGTCGGTGTGTTGTGTGACCTTGGAGATTGTATTCTTCACCATTTGATTCTCACAATCTATGGAAATAGTGAGACTACATTCTCCGTTTTCAACAATTTAAGTGGTAGAGTTACAGAGCATACAAACTGGCCTTTACATCTACGCCAGCTAGAAAACACCAACCTACATAAATCCCAGTTACCTGAAGATCATTAGCCTACTATTCCCTGTCATTTGTGCTTAAATGCTGCGTTATCTTATGATACCTATGACTTGAGCTTTTTGTTCTTTCAATATATGTGCAAAATGGTTTCGTGGAAATAGATCACACAATTTCAAATGCAGCAACAAACACATCAGACCAAAAAAATGTCTACATTGTTCAATAATTCTTAGAAAGTCGGATTGTCTTTTCAATTCATTTCGGATTTTAATGGAGCTAGACCAGCATTAATTGCCCTTGAGACGTTCCAGTCCAGTTGGTGCTGGTCCATCCAAGTAGCTGTTGAGAGGGAGTGCCAGCTGTGCATCTCTTGTGATTATTTAGCTGGGAGTAAATATTACTGGTGGTGGATGGAGTGATAAACAAGCCGCCACGCTGTGAAGAGAAGCTCGCAGGAAAACAAAGGAAAACGGACTCATTCTCAAAGAGAACGAATGGGATGGAATTTATTATTGTTCAGTGAAATAGGAACCTTACAGATACAAATCTGTTTAATAATGAAGGGAAGTTTGTTTCTATGTTATTGGTTTACTTGAAATAATGGAGTCAAACAGCTGGAATAACGTTAGTGCTTTTGATGGACGATGCTTGCACCAGCATGTGAATTATCTTGAATGTTTTCAGAGAGGGCTGGCTGTCCTAGATTGAGTAAGTGCTGATACTCCATGGGATCATGCTGGTTTGTAATCTCGCCACCTACTGAGCACAGTTCGATGGAACAAACTAAAACATCCCATTGGCTCGTGCTTCACAATATATCAAAGCTTTCATGGCTGCCACCACATGGAATCATGTAATAAAGACAAGGCCCATCGAGTCTGCACCATGCAGTGCTGAGACAAGTGTTTTATAACGTTTGTGATGTTATATTCGAAAACCATCCACCCAGGCAATGCATTCTTGACACATCTCATCCTCTGGGTTCAAAACAGATGCCACAAATCCTCTCTTAGTATCTTTGATTTCATTTCAAACGTATGTACCCTTGTTTTTGACCCTTGACTAAGGGGAACAGCTGTTGTATGTTCATTCTTCCCATGCCTCTCATGCTCTTATACACCTCTGTCAGGTTCACCCCTCACCCTTCTCTGCTCCAAAAGCAAATCAAGCCTATCTTCATGGTTTGAGTTCTCTCTTGTCTTGTTACATCTTCCAAAGTGCAGCATCTCACATATTTCAGTGTTACCTTTTATCAGCCATTGATCTAGCCATCTGGACAATCCGTTGTACCCTCCTGTACCCTAACACGTTCCTGCTCAATGTGATCCACCCGGTTAATCATTGTGTCATCCATAACATGGTTTATCATCGTCCAATATCCCCACCATCTCCCATATTCTGATCATCAACATTTAAGAATTTCAGAAACAACCTTGATTTTCTTCCTGTTCTACAGATGTTGTTGCAGAATTGGGAATTCCACTCTCTTGTTTACCCTATTTTGGTAAATTTACAGCGTGAATCAGTTGTGGTCTTTTATGAGGGAGCAACAAATAGCATTTTAGGCAAGGAGCTGAATTCTGCTTTAATACCACGCCCCTCCGCATGCATTATTCATAAGGCTTGGAAATCATTAACCTTGGACTAGCTTTTGGCACTTTGCCCTGCACAATTTCCATTTGATGTGGGCCTGGAGCTTATTCTTTACAATATTCGCTGCAGTCGTCAGAGCTTTATCAGTCGTTAGAGCTTTATCAGTCGTCAGAGAAAGATCTTTTTTATCTGCAAGATGGACACATGCTCATTCATTAATTTTGTTTGAAAGAGCAAAATCAATGATGATAGAGATTGACTTAAATTCTGGATTATTAACACACTATAGATGATCAATTCCCGCTCTCATTTCTACGTTGAATTAGAAGCAAATTAAAATAACAAATACCCACCGATTTGAACATTGTTTAAAAAGTGATGTCATGAAGTAATGCATTAAGGAAGACCATGCATCAATTTTCTTTTGAATATTGTGAGGACATTGTTCAAACAAACAATGTTCTTGTATTTCGCTCCTTGTTCTTTAAACTGATCTTCCAATGTAATTTGAGGTGAGATCAGAGTGACTTCCCTTTCAGTTGAAGCAGGACTTGACTGAGGGTGGAATCAAGGGCCCTGAGTAAAACTGTGATTAATGGGAATAAGAGAACATTTTGCACTGGTAACGGGAACAATAGAAAAAACAGTCTCTGCAAGGTAACTTCTGAACTGCATGTCATCCTGACTAGGGACTAATTTGCTGTTCCTTCACAAGAATATGTTAAGAATCTTGCTCTGTCTGCATCACTTTGGATTGAAGAGGTAAAACAGGGCAACTCTGTGTCTCTTAGTTCAGAGCCATTGGGGATGACAAATAAACTCTGCCCTTGCTCGTGCCTTCCCAAACCCTGGATGAATATGTGCAGTGACATCAGGAGCATGATAAGACATTGAAAACAATTGGGACCAGTACTTCAATCAGTTTCTTTCAGAAGATTGATCGTATGATGTCATGACCACCGAGTTCAACATTTTCAAAATGCATTATGACAGTGGCAATAAATTATCGATATTTAGGGAGTTGTCACGCACAGAGTTTTTAATGTTTCATTCAAATACTGGAGAGACAACAGAAATGGCAGCTTCACTGTTCCCTTTCAGATCAGACAACTATTCACAGTCCAAAAGAGTAACTACATTGAAAGTGCTGGAAAACCAAAGCAGGTTCTGAGCAGAGAGAAACACAATTAACCTTTTGAGTCCAATATACGTTTTTCAGAAGAGGATCATATCAGACTCAACATGCTCCCTATGCTTTTCTCTCCAGACCCTGAAACATCTGTGGGGTTTTGTCCCTGTTTACTGTTTATATTTCAGGTTTGCATTTTCCACAGTATTTCCGAGCACTGTGACATCGTTTGGGGGACGGGTAAGGTGTAGGAGAGGGGGCTTGTTGTCTCAGGCATTAGCATGGCTATCTCACAGCACTAGGGACCCCGTTTGGTCGGGGAGGGGACATGGTGTTTCAGTGGTTAGCACGGCTGTCTCACAGTACCAGGGACTCGGTTTGGGGGTTGTGGAAGGGGAGGGGTCATGGTGTCTAAGTTGTTAGCACGGATGTTCAACAGTCACCACAACCCGGTTTGGGGGGTAGGGGCAGGGGGCATGGTGTCTCAGTGTTCAGCAATGCTGTCTCACAGTACCAGGGAAACGGTTTGGGAGGAGGGGGAAGGGGAGGCTGCATGGTGTCTCAGTAGTTAGCACAGCTGTCTCACAGTACCAGGGACCCGTTTTGGCGGGGAGGGGGAGTGCAGCATGGTATCTCAGTGATGAGCATAGCTGTCTGACAGGACCAGGAACACAGTTTGATTCCACCCTCAGGACTGTTTGTACTGAATTTTGATATTCGCCCCGGTTCTGCTAGTGTTTCCTCCAGGTGCTCCCAGGTTCTTCCCACAGTCCAAACAGGTTCAGTGTATTGACCGTGTTAAGTTACCCATCAGGTGCAACGAGGTGTGTTAGCGATGCGAAATGCCGGGATAGAGTAGGAAACGGGTTAGCCAATGGAAGTGCAGAAGTAGGGTATGATGCGGTTCAGTGTGCAATGCTCTGCAGAGGGTCAGTGTGGAATAGACGGGCCAATGTCCCATAAAATAAAGAAACGGTTAAATCAAACAAAGTAAGTTACTGGCGATCTGAAGCAAAAAGAATCAGAGTGCTGGGGAAACGGAGCAGTTTTGGCAGACTCCGTCATGAGAAAAACAGAGTTTACATTTTAAATCCACTCACCATGCATCAGATCTGAAAGCAGCTGGGAAATAGTATAATGTGTGTTGGTGGTATGATTGGAATATGTGGAGAAATAGAGCGATAAAAAAAAGGATTTTTGGTAATCAGCTGCGACGAAAATAAAATGTGAGGTTATTTTCATGTATTTTCCACCTTTTCCCATATTCCTGAGTATCATGCACTTGTAGTTATATATCCAAATCCCTGTTTAAAGTGAGGTCTGTCCCCTCCATCTCTCTTTCCTGAGTGTGGACAACTTTCCTTCATTAATGGGACATGGGTGTTGGTGGCTGGGCCAGGATTTATTTCCCTTACCGAGTTGCTCTCGAGAAGCTGTTGTAGAACTGTCCAAACACTTCGATGTGCTGTCGGCTGCCAGTGCTCAGGTCTGTCTGGTTTCACTTCTTTGAGAAGTTGTAGGGTGATATTTGAATGGCCGGCTTTGCCATTTCAAAGGGCATTTGAGAGTCTGCCATTGCTGAGGGTCTGGAGTAACATGTAAGTCAGACCAGTGAAGATAGCAAGTTTCCTTCTCTGGAGGAGAATAATGAGCCAGGGTTTTTTTTTAGTTTGGACAGCCATCAATATTTCATTAGATGGCTAATTCCAAATATTTTATTGAATTCAAATTCCACCATCTGTTGTCGTGGGTTTGAAGACCGGGTTTGGGTCATTGTCTGATATACTAAGCAGGCTGAATGACATCAATCTCTTCCTGCATAAATCCTTAGAGGACAGAATGGTTTCCTCCGGTCTCATTATAACGATGCTACTGGCGGAATGGGATATTCTTTTATCTCTGTAATATTACTGAGTGCATGAGAGAACAACACATGAGGCAGGAGCATCAGCTGGCCATTCAGCCCGTCGTGCCTGCTGCACCATTCGGAATGTCTATTGTTGATGTGATTGTAATTAAACACTCCTTTCCTCTCTGTTTCCAATAAACATAGATTCTCTTGCTCATCAAAGATCTATGATAATCAACCTTGAGTGTTTTCAGTAACCCAGTCTTCACTGCTACTTCGGCATGAAAACACCAGAGATCACAGAATCTTAAAGAGAAAGGAACATCCCTGTCTCAATTTGAAATGGGAAGGTCCTTAGTCTCAAAATGTGTTAGCCTCAAACAAGTCGCTACTGTTTTGAGATAAAAAGGGATGATAATTAGGAACAGATATTGACCATTCAGTCCCTGAAACCTGTCCATATTCCCATCAACTCTCCAAAATCACATACTTACCAATTTGAATCTCCACTGAACTTATGGGAAGACAATCCCAGGCACCACAAGATCATATCAGCACGAGACACTGAAGCAGAGTTCGGCCATTCAGCCCATCTAATCTGTCATGGCATTTGATCACCGCTGATATATTTCTCAACTCCATTCTCCTGCCTTCTCCGGCTGACCATTACTTGCTTATTAATAAAACTCATACTTCTCTGTATTAAAGAATTTGTCTGTGCCTGTCCGTGGGGTGTGTGCCCGTGTGTTTGTGTGTAACTGTCCATGTCCACGTGCGTATCTCTGTGTGCATGTGTTATGTGTGTTCGTGTCAGAATCTAAGTTCCTGTGCACCATTGTCTACATTTTTCTGCAATGTTGTTTTTGAAGAAAATACATTGAAATTGGAATCAGTCTCCTTCCTGCTCTCTCTCTATCTGTCCTTGTTGTTCATAGAGTTCATAGTATCCCGACAGTGTGGAAACAGGCCCTTCGGCCCAACACATCCTTACTGACCCTTCGAAGAGTACCACACCCAGACCCGTTGCCCTACTATCCTACGTTTAATCATGACTAAAGCCCCTAATCTCCACATTCCCAGTCACTATGGGCAATTTAGTTTGGCCAATTCACCTAACCTGTACATCTTTGGACTGTGGTGGAAACCGAAGCACCCAGAGGAAACTCACGTAGACGCAGGGAGAATGTGCAAACTCCATACAGCCAGTTCCCGAGGGTGAAATTGAACCCGAATGCCTCGCGCTGTGAGGCAGCAGTGAGAACCACTGAGTTTTATGAACAGATTCATACAATACTACCCTCTGCTAGTCTCCCCACGCCACTGCATCAGTGGCAGAGTTTGTTTTAACTCTCTGAGAAGAGAACAAATCCTTTACTGTTGATCTCTGAAATTGTGTGGCTGTTTGGTTTTGCAAATAATATATTTGGATACACAGACCAGTTTCGTCAATACTAAGCGATATTACAACCACTGCTAGGCCTTTATCAAGACTTTCCATTAGTTTCTCACGTAACGTTTAAGTATTGGAAGACACAGAAGGAGAATTACATTCTTCTCATCTCCTGTCAAAATGTTTCACTCGGAGTTGAGTATTTCCATTCTGACAGGCCCAAGCATATTTGTAAGGTCCATCTACCAGCATTGTGTGTGTGCGCGGGGAAGGGGGGTGGTGGTAGGGGGGGTGGGGGCCAGTCTGAGGTGTAGGGGAGTTAAGTTGTGTGTCTTGATGGTGCTGTCAGTTTGGTTGGTTTTGTGAGCTGCTTCCCTCCCTCTCCCCCT
Source organism: Hemiscyllium ocellatum (assembly GCF_020745735.1). Lineage (NCBI taxonomy): Eukaryota > Metazoa > Chordata > Chondrichthyes > Orectolobiformes > Hemiscylliidae > Hemiscyllium > Hemiscyllium ocellatum. The sequence goes on along the minus strand of NC_083414.1, from coordinate 78,635,843 downwards.
CCCAGACTGAGTACTTGAGGGTTATCACACTCTGCCACTGTCGCTGCAGTAGGGTGGGGAGGTCAGCTGAGGGATAGATTGTGTCATTTTAAGAACAATAGAGACTTTCAGACCTGCACCCACATGTCGATACTCATAGAGTTGGGTGTGTGTTGCTGGAAAAGCACAGCTGTCCGGGCAGCATCCAAAGTGCAAGACAATCATCAGGAAGTGTAAATCCTAGACATGTGGTCTGACCATAGCCTTAGAAAGGCTAAAAATCCCCATCTATACATTGTAGTCCTCTCGAGATGAATGAAAACATCGTATTAGCATTCCTAACTAATGACTCAACCTGCAAGTTTATCTTTGGCGAATCCTGGACTTGGTATCCCAAGTCCCTTTGAACTTCAGATTTCTGAATTTTCTTCCCATTTAGTGAATAGTCCATGCCTGTATTCTTCATACCAAAGTACATGACCTCACACTCTCCCACATTATATTCCATCTGCTACTCCTTTTCTCTCTGCAATTCTGCATGCTCCCTGCCTCCTCAATACTACATGCCCATCCACCTTTCTTTGCATTATCTGCAAACGTAGCCAGAATGCTCTCAGTTCTGCCGTCCAAATCATTAACCTATAAGGTGTAATACTGTGGTCCCAGCACTGACCCTTGTGAAAAACTACTAGTCACCGGCTGCCATCCAGAGGACTATTTTATCCCCACCCTGCCTTCTGCCAGACAGCCAACCTTTTATCCATGTTAATAACTGGCCTCTAACACCATGTGCCCTTATTTTACTGAGCAGCCTCCTGTGCCGCACTTCATCAGAGGCCTTCTGCAAGTCCATTTAGAAACTCCCATTGGCTCTCCTTGACCTGACCTGCTTGTTACCCCTTCAAAGAAATCTCATTAGCTTGAGGGCAAGGTATTAATTGAAATGGGGAGCAATCAGAGGTCTGGATCATTCCTACAGACAGAGTGGAAATGTTCCTCAAAGCAGTCTCTGGTCTCCCCAGTGAGAAAAAGACTGAATTGTGAGCAGCAATGACAGAAGACTGGATTGAAAGTCGACAGTGAAATGTTGCTTCTCCTCGAACGTATGATTGGGGCCATGGACAGTGAGGAGGGAAGAGGGGAATGGGCAAGTGTTGCAGCTTCTGCATTTGCATGGGAAGATGCCATGGGGGAGTGGGAAAGTGTTTGGGGTGACAGAGGCTGTCACAGAGGGGATAGTCCGTGTGCAATGCTGACAGTGCACGGGAGGGGAAGATGTGTTTGATGGTGCTGTCCTGTTGGAGATGGTGGAAGCAGCGGAGGATAATTCTGTGAATATGGATTCTAGTGCAGTGAGAAGTGAGGGCAAGGGGAAGTCCATCATTGTACTGGGAAGGAGGAGACAGAGGGAGAGCAGAAGTGAGAGAGATTGTGCAGTCACAGCTGAAGGCTCTGTCCACCGGAGTTGGGGGATTTCTTTTCTGAGAGAAAAGCTGTTCATGTAGGAAATTTCCCACTGGAATGTGCCATCATCGAACATAAAAAGGCAGAGCCAGAGAAACTAGGAGAATGAAGTCACTTTCAACTGATCATGTGTTCACCTGCATACAGAGGTTCCCCCTGAATGATTTAAAAGAGCCAGACATTTCAATTGCAGATTTCTGTATTATATCTGATCTAAAACGGGGTGTGAAAATAGACTCATGTAAAGGTCATTAGATGTGTGGGGGAGACATTTAAGCAGATACATCACAACGCTCATCAATGATTGACTCTGGTCAAAAGGAAGATGAAATGAAGATGTGAAGATGAACCCCCCGCTCCCCCCGCCCCCCGAATGATGCACAAAGGTTTGAAGGATAACTAATCAATCACAAACTAAAGAATTCAGGTTCGTGAGCTCTAGCATTGGCCACATTTAGGAAGTTTATTTTTGGAATCAGAAACAGGTTGGATAAAGTAAAATATAAAGAAAAATATTCCAAAACTGGCAAGAAATATGAAAAAATAAAATTATTCGCAAGAGCTTTTCCATGTCAATTATAAAACGTTCATGATGTGCGTGTGACCTTTGGAAGAAAGGCTGGAAAGTATATGTGGGAGGATATAACTGGGAACTGGTTTCAGGTAACAGGCAGAGAATGTAAAATAGAATTTTACATCGTTCCTCACAGGGGAAATCACAATGTAATTCAATAATATAAATAAAACTGTAGTCGGATGAAAGTTCTTGAACAGTCTTTCACAAAAGGAACGTTTTTTTTAACAAACAGGTAAGAATAAGGGTAGAAAGGTCAGCAGTAATTCACAGCTGGTTTTAGAAAAAGTGGTTACAGAGTGACTGGTGGCACTGAGCAAAAGTATTCCATAACTCTGTGGATTACAGGAGAGTTCCAGCGAAACTGGAGAACTTCTAATGTGGCGTCCGTCTTCAAGAAAGGGGTGAGTCTTCAACTGTTTATGTGCTTCCTTTGTGTGAATGGTGCAGTATATTTGAGAGGCCGAATGTCGTCTCATGATATACTTTCATCTTGAGTGATTTGAAACAAATCTTCTCCCTCTACTGATGTGTTACAAACTGGGGGACAAACATTTGCCTGAACCTGAGCATTTTAGTTACTGCATTTTCCAGAAGAATTGATAACCATGTCGGGGTATTCAATAGGCGAGGGATGGAGTAGGTGCTGCATGCTGTAGTCAGAGTGGTGGAGCATGAGCCTTGTTCGGGGGTTGGTGCTATAACAGAGATACAGTGAGTCTGTGGGAGCAGAGGGAATTAGGTGACCTTCATCCTGACAGTTTGGGGAATGTTACTGAGGCTTATCCAGCGTTGCTGGATATTTCTTCAGACTGCAGATACTGCACTGAGCTGGGTTGTGAGCTCAGACCAAGTTCGCTGGGCCTGGTTGTGCGGTTCCTCTGGGAAGAGAATGGTTCTCCTCTGTACCAGCCGATCCACCGTGTCCCTGTCGACAAACCGTGGTATAATTGTCCCTTATCTGCCATGCTCAGTGTAAATTATGCAGGGCAGCTCTGAACTGAGAAAACTCAACTGTGTGCCCGTTGGCCATTTAACAATGGCACCAGTGCTCAATTTGTAAGCTCTGTACATTCTTCGATCCTGGATGGATTGTTGGCAGTACACTAGCAGTACACTTGTCTACGCAGTGTTTCGTGATGAACAGATATCTCATCTTGCCTTATATGTGTCCGGGCTGGAGCTGTGAGGAGGAATGAGTATCCGATATAACTCCTGACTTAACTGTTACTCCTCCAGCTCGGCCCATTCTGCTGCCAAACTCGATATTTTTGCAACATGTTGTCCATTAATTAATTACCCAAGTAAAACATGAATATCTGTCCCTCTGTTATGGAGCAGAGTAGGTCCCCTCAAAGTACATGGAGAAGCTAGTCTCGACCCTAGCGCTTTCTTATTTTAAAGGTAAATGTGAGTTGCTGTGTTTCAGATACAATTCGATTGGTCAAAATATTCGACATTAAGCAAAACACAATCTATTCAAACACAGTGGACAAAACATAACGAAAACAAGAGGATCTTGGAATAACTTAATTCTTTTGAAAAACTTAACAGAATAATAAGTTATTCAACTAACAGTAACTGTTCTAATGTAGTAACATCCTAGAAACATTCACGTGTCGAAAACAAGTTCAGGAAACAGATTGTCGCACATGCAGTTCTCCATTCCATGACGAAAGATCATCAAAAAACAATTCTGAGAGAAATCTCAGAGAGAGAGAGAGTGTAGCAGCACAGAGAGTTTCATTGCCTTCCAACCCTGCTGAGACTCCAGCAGTAACAGGCGAAAGGTTAAACTAATAATCCTGGTTCTGGGAGAGTTTAACCATCACTCCACAGGATTAGGCCGTGGCTGCAAGGGCCACAAGGAATGGACTGTATCTACACCATCTGTGGCATTGTAGTCGCCTATCAAAAATGCTTAATCCCACCTCAGACATTAAATGATGGTCAGATATATGATAAAGTTAAATATAATTGCATAAACCGAAAGAGTGCAGCAGGCCTACTGATCAGACACAGATGGCATCAAGTGACCAGAAATTCCTGCCCTGCCAAAACACAATATAATCATGTAGCTTGTGAAGAGAAAGCATCATCTCCCTCCCTCACCTCTAACTTTACAATTGGAGATGTACCATTTAAGCTTAACAACATCCAACCTTTAGCATAGACAACCAAATTGTGCGCTGTATTCTTAAAGTGGCCTCGAAGCATCCTGTACAAGTGCAAAATGTCACCCCAACTCCTATACTCAATATTTTGGGCGATTCAGGCAAGCATGCCAACTACGTTCTTCACCACCATGTCTTTCTGCAACTCTACTTTCACGGAACTGGGAACCTGCACCCGTAGTTCTCATTCAGTAACGTACCCCAGGGAATGACCTTGCTTAACTTAACAAAATGCAAAACCTCACAAAAATCTAAATTATCTGCCAGTCTGTGTCCTTTCATGGTCAACGGTGCTATTGTACTCTGAAATAATCTTGTTCACTGTCCACTGCACCACTTTTTTGATTTACGATAGGAAACCTTATTAAATGTCTTGCATAAATCTGTGAAAACAATGGATACAACAGCGAATTATTCAAGCTTCTTTGTCACCTCTTCAAAGTACTCAATCACATTAATGGGACATGATTTCCATCACACAAACCCATGTTGACTATCCCCAATCAGTCCTTATCTTTCTAAATGGATGTAAGTACTATCCCTCAGAATTCCCTCCAACAAACTCCTCTACACTGACATTAGGCTGACCGAGTTGATAATTCCCTGTGTTTTTGGATCTCTGTTCCCTTTTCTAGTCCCACTCCTCCACTAGCCACAAATAAAAAATTAATTATAACTAGGTTGGTGATATGGCCAATGATATAGTTCTCAGAGAGTGTCAGGGTCAGTGTTAGGAACAAGTTAGGCAGGTTTCTTTAATCTGCTAAAACAACACGTTTATGACCAAAAAAAGTTACTCAAACTATGATGGAAAGAGCAATGACGAGAGAATATTGCAAATATTTACATTGATATTTCCCTTTGTAAAATACAGTGGAACACACACACACACACACACACACACACACACACACACACACACACACACACACACACACACACACACACACACACACACACACACACACACACACACACACACACACACACACACACACACACACTTGATAACGAACTGAAAAGCAAAATATCTGCAGCTTTATCTTGACAGAACTTTGTCCAAATTGTCTTCGAACTCTTGGCAAAAGGAAATGTGACAGTTTGGCCCAAAGGCTGTACTATATATAGAGACATCAAGTTCTACAGCATAGAGAGAGGCCCTTTGGCCCAAACTGGTCCACGCTGACCCAAATGTCCACCCACACTTACCCCATTTCCCAGCACTTGGCCAATAGCCCACTTGTCCTTTCCTGTCCATGTACTTGTCCAAATGCCGTTTAAATATTGTTAATATCAATGTTTCAACCACTTCCGCTGGCAGCTCGTTCCGTTTGTGTACCATTCTCTGTGTAAAAATGTTTCCATCAGTTTTCCTTTTGTTCTTTCCCCTCTCACCTTAAACTGATGCTCCCTCGTCCACAATTCCCCAATTCTGGGGGAAAAAAGGCAAAGTCAATTCACCTTATGCATGCCTCTCATAATCTTGTACACTTCTGTAAGATGCCCCTCAGTCTCCTACGTTCGAAAGAAAACTGTCCTCGCTTGTCCAACCTCTCCCTATATATCATACTGTCGAGTCCTGGCAACATCTTTGTAAATTCCGTCTGCACACATTCCAGTTTAGAAACATCCTTCTGATGGCAATGTGACCAAAAATGAACACAACACTACAAGTTCAGCGTCACCAACATCATATATAACTGCAACATAGGTTCCCGTCTTCTCCCCTCCATGTCCTGACCGATGACTACTAGTGTGGCAAAAGCCATGTCTACCTGTGATTCCATGAAGTGGTTGGATCAAGGGGTCTGTTTCCATGCTAAATTACTCAATGACTGTTTGTCTGACTTTGGTATCCAGAAACGGTGAAACTGAACTCCATGGTCCCTCTGATCATCTACACTCCTTAAGGCCCGCCCATACACCATGAAACGCCTACCTTGATCTGACTTTGCAAACATATTCTTCAGCCCACTTCTCCAGTTTGATCAAGGTCCTGCTGCAATTTCAGATAATCGTCTTCAGTGCCCACGATACCACCTATTTTAATGTCATCTTCAAATTTATTCGTCATGCCTTGTACATTCTCAAGAATATCAATGATATAGATAATAATCAACAATGGGCCCTTCATGTTGACCTCTGAGGCACTTCATGTGTCACAGGCCTCCAGTCCGAGAGAATCCTTCCAGTATTACCGTCTGCTAACTACCATCTAGCAAATTGTGTTTCCAATTTGCCACTCGTTCTGGATTCCATGCGATTCTAACTTTCCAGACCAGCCTATCAAGGGTAACTGTGTCAAAGGCCTTAATGGAAACCATACAGACTATGTCTACTGCCTTGCCCTCATCGACATTCTTGGACACTTCATCATTGAACTCAAACAAATTTGTGAGGCATGATCTCCCACTCACAAAGCCATTCAATCTTTCCAGTCTAAAAACAGCTATTAATAATGATTATTTAAATAAATAATAACAAACAATAATAAGTATTAAAAAGACGAAATTTTTAGTGGAGAACAAATACCACGCTATGTGGTATTGGAACTTGTATCATGGGTGAAGGGCAGAAGAGATTTTGTACTTGTGTCATTGAACTATGTTGACAAAAAGCAAGGGTGGCATGGTGGTTCAGTGGCTAGTACTGCTGCCTGATAGTGCCATGGATCCGGGCTTGATTCCAGCTGTCTGTGACTCTCTGTGTGGAGTTTGCACATTCTCCCTGTGTTTCTGTGTGTTTCCTCTGGGTGTTCCATTTTCCTCCCACAATCCAAAGATGCACAAGTCACGTGAATTAGCCATGCTAAGTTACACATAGTGCTATGTGCATTAGTCAGGGGTAAATATCGGGTAAGGGAGTGGGACTTGGTGAGTTACTGTTTGGAGGGTTGGTGTGGTCTTCTTGGGCCAAGTGGCCTGTTTCACAACTGTAGATAATCTGAAAAAAAAAATTTTTCTAATCAAACGCTGTCTTTCCAAATGCATGGATATCTTACGCTTCGGAGTCTTCTCAAGTAACCTACCTACCACCGATGTTAGGCTTTCTGGTCTATTGTTTCCAGATTTTTCTTTGCTTCCCTTCTTGAATTATGTCACAACATTTGCTATTCTCCAGTATTCTGGATCATATCCAGTGGCTAACGATGGTGCAAAAATATCAACCAGGGTCCCCGCAGTTTCTTCTGTAACCTCTTGCAGTGTTCTTGGAAGCATCTGTTTAGATCTGTGGAGATTTATCCACCTTCATACATTCTAATGCATCCAACATGTCCTCTCATGTGATATTGACTCACTCCAAGATAATACAACGACCTTTGTTAAGCTCCCAAGTCTTCATGTATTTCTCCCAGATAAACACACAGGAGAAATATTCATTGAGAATTTCACACATCTCCTATGGTTCTAGACATGCATGTCCACTTTGTACATTGAGGGATCATATTCTCATTTAGTTATTTTTTTTTCCTTAATATACTAAAATAACCTTTTTGGATTCACCCAAATCTTTCTCAGCCAAGGCTATCTTTTGCCCCCTTTTCGCCCTCCTGATTTCCTTCTTCAGTAAACTCCTGAATATATACCTATATACCTCCAGGAATTCCCTCGATTCCAGCTGCATCGACCTGAGTCACGCCACGTTTTGCTGGTTAAAGCTTCAATATCTCGTGACATCCAGGATTCCCTATTCCTGCCTATCTTGCATTTTACCTCAAAGGAACATATAGACCTTGAACTCTAGATATTTCACTTTTAAAGGACTGCCACCTGCAGGAGGTCCCTTCGCCTGCAAACAAATTCCTCCAACCAACCCCTACGAGCTCCTATCTAATTCCAACAAAATTCGCCTTGCCCCACCTAAGAACTTGGAAATATGAACCAATTTTGTCCTTCTCCACAACTATTTAAAAACGAATACAATTATGGTCACGGGTCCCAGAGTGCTCCCCTACATTCACCTCAGTCAACTGTCCCGCCCTAATTCTTAGAGTAGGTCAGGTTTTACCCCTTCCCGAGTTGCACCCTCGACATACTGCTTGGGGAAACTTTCCTGAACACACATAACAGATGCACCCCATCTCAGCCTTAATTCTATGTCATTCCCAATCTATGTCAGGAACATTAAAATCTCCTTCTATGGCAACCCCATTGGCCCTGCAAGTCTCCCCAATTTCTCTACACATGTTTGTTCCGCTAATTCCTCGTTTACTATTTGAAGGCCTATGGAACAACCCAAATAATATGACAATTCTCTTCTTATTTCTAAGCTCCCCGACAAATGCTCACTGGATATTCCTTCAGTGATTTTATTTCTGATTACGACTGTGATACTCACCTTAATCAAAAATGAAACCCCCCACACCTCCTTCCACCATCTCTGTCTCACATAAAGCGCCTGAACCCTGGTACATTAAGCTGCCAGTCCTGTCCCTCCCTTAGCCATGTTTCTGTAATGGGTATAATATCCCAGTCACACGTACTTATCCACGCACTGAGATCATCAGCCTCACCTGTCAAATATCTTACATTGAAACAGATACAATTTAATCCAACAGGCATTCCTTCTTCCCTGTCGTGTTCCTGCCTAATCTATCTCTGCACTTTAATCAGAAAAAAATCCATTTTTTCCACATCACTATCTGCATCTTCAGAGTAATTTAATGTGATTCATGTACTAAGACACACAGATCTCTCTGTCCCACTGAGTTATGCATTCTCCTTGCATTTAAATAAATTTCTGATGTTTTGCCTTTTCCCCAAAACAGAAAATTCCCATCACATATATATTGTGCTGGGTTTTTTCTGCTGAAGGTTTGCTCAAAACCGTCCTCTGTCTGCATGCCATTGCTTGATACTCTGCCCCTCCCCCTGTATGTATCCCATTGCAGATGTTCTGCCCTCCCCGTCTGTATCCATTTTCATACGCTTTCCCTCACTCTGTCTGTATCCCATTACAGATGTTCTGTACTCCCCGTCTGTACCCCATTGCAGACGCTCTGCATACCCTGTCTGTATTCCACTGCAGGCGCCCGACCCTGCTCCTGTCTGTAACACATTACAGACGGTCTGCCTCCCGCCTGCATCCCATTGCAGACACTCTGCCCTTCCCCTCTCTGTATCCCATTGCAAACGCTCTTCCCCTCCCCGTCTGTATGTCATTTTAGATGCTCTGCCTCCCCTTGTCTATATCCCATTGCAGACACTCTGCCTCTCATCTGCATCCTATTGCAGACGGTCTACCCTCCCCCTGTCTGTATCCCATTGCAGACGCTCTGCCCTCCCCCTCTCTGTATCCCTTTGCAGACACTCTGCCCTCCCCCTCTCTGTATCCCATTACAGACACTCTGCCTCCCCCTGTCTGTATCCCATTGCAGACGCTCTGCCCTCCCCCTCTCTTTATCCCTTTGCAGACATTATGCCCTCCCCCTCTCTGTATCCCATTACAGACACTCTGCCTCCCCCTGTCTTTATCCCATTGCAGACGCTCAGTCCACCCCTTCTCTGTGTCCCACTGCAGACGCTCTGCCTTCCCCCGTCTGCATCCCATTGCAGACGCTCTGCCCTCCCCTTCTCTGTATCCCACTGCAGACGCTCTGTCTTCCCCCGTCTGCATCCCATTGCAGACGATCTGCCTCCCCGTCTGTTTCCATTTGCAGACGCTTTCCCTCACCCTGTCTGTATTCCCAATACAGATGGTATGCCATCCCCGTCATAACCCATTGCAGATGCTCTGCCTCCTCTTTCTGTATCCTATTACAGACACACTGCCACCCCTGTCTGTATCCTATTGCAGACGCTCTGCCCTCCCCCTGTCTGTGTCCCATTGCAGATGATCTGCCCTCCCCCGTCTGTGTCCCATTGCAGACGATCTGCCCCTCCCCCGTCTCTATCACGTTGGAGACGCTCTGCCTTCCCGTCTGTATCCATTTGCATACGCTTTCCCTCACCCTGAATGTATCCCAATACAGATGTCATGCCCTCCCCGTCTGTATCCCATGGAAGATGCTCTGCCTCCGCCGTCTGTATTCCACTGCAGGTGCCCTACTCTGCCCCCGTCTGTATCCCATTGCAAACGGTCTTCTTTCCACTGTCTGTATCCCATTGCAGACGCTCTCCCTCCATTCTGCATCCCATTGCAGACGCTCTGCCCTCCCCCATCTGTGTCCCATTGCAGACGCTCTGCCCCTCCCTATCTGTACCTCATTGTAGACGCTCTGCCTCCCCCTGTCTGTATCCCATTGCAGATGCTCTGCCTCCCATCTGCATACTATTGCAGATGATCTGCCCTCCCCCGTCTGTGTCCCATTGCAGACGATCTGCCCCTCTCCTGTCTGTATCTCATTGTAGACGCTTTGCCTGCACCTGTCTGTATTATATTGCGGACGCTCTGCCTCCCCGTCGGTATTCCGCTGCAGACGCTATGCCTTTTGACATGTCTGTATCCCATTGCAGATGCTATGCCTTCCCCCATGTCTGTATCCCAATGCAAACGCGCTGCCCTTCCCGTCTCTATCCCATTGCAGATGCTCTGCCCTCCCCCTGTCCGTATCCCATTGCAGACGCTCTGCCCTCCCCTGTCTGTATCTCATTTGAGACGCTCTGAGTCCATTTGACATCATATTAATTGACTATCCTGATGTATGAGCAAACTGAGCTCCATCTCCTTCATCTAATTCATTGAAATGGATTGTAATTTGTTGATGACCTCACACAGATCCCTGAAGTATTCCACTCGGTACAGCTTTCCAAACACAAAATGAGTAATGATCTCTTTTCTGTATTTCCTGATGCTACCCAAGGCGCCTCTGCTCCTGCGTAACATCCTGCGATGGGTTATATGGTGTCCTCCTGTACTGTGCAATTTACTGAAATGACTTGAATACTTCATTGTATTCCTGTCTAACCCCGTGGAGGTGCATTATGGCCTCCCCCTGCTGTATTTTCACGATGCTGACTGACTGAATGGGATCTTTCTCTCCCTCTGTAACAGCCTCGAGGCGTGAATTGACAGAACATCGGGCGAGGTATGAGCAGCAGTTGGCCATTCGTCCCCTCCAACTTGCTGCTCAGTTTAGAAACATCTTGGTTGGTCTGAATGTAGCTGAATACTCCTTTCCTGTCTGTTCCATGTCCATCAAAGGTCAGTAAAGGTCAGCCTTGATTATCCTCAATGACCCAGTCTTCACTGTTCCCGGGGATGAGAACGCCACCGATCGCAAAATCCAAAGGCGAAAAGAGCAACGTTATCTCAAATGGAAATGGGAGACCCCTTTTAACCTCACAGCAAGTCACCGGTTCTTTTCAGAAACAAGGGCACAGCAAATAGGAACAAGCATATACCATTCAGCCCCTCAAACGCACCCCACAGTCCCATTGACTGTTCAGTCAAGTATTTATCAAACCTAGCTTCTACTGGACCCTTTGAAAATAATCCTGACACCTTAAGACCACAGAAATTGGAATTAGGTCATTTGGCCCACCAGGTCTACTTTGCTCTTTCATCCTGTTTGGTGTGTTCTCAACACAATTCTCCTGCCTTCTCACTGTAACTCTTGATCGTAGTTTTAATCTAACATTTGTCTTAAAGACATGGTTGCATCGGTGTCTCTGTATGTGTGTGTGTGATTGCGTGTATGTTTCTGTGTATATCCGATTAATGGCAGTAGACAGGGGGTGGTGGATGGATGTTTTTTGAACTGGAAGCCTGTGGACATCGATGATCCAGAGGCAAAATTGTTGGGTCCACTTTTGTTTGTCATTTATATATATGATTTAGATGAGAGTTATAGAAGGTATATTTCGCAAATTTGCCATGACATCAAGTTTGAGTGAACAGTGGACAGTGTTTGTATAATGGTGAACAACTGACGGTTACAAAGAGACCTTCATTAATTAAATCAATGATTCATAGAGACGAATAACAGGGAAACAGACCCTTCAACTCGTTCATGCCATCCGACTTTTCTAAATCAATCCACTCCCATTTGCCAGCATTTGGCCCATATCCCACTAATCATAAAGCCGCCCAGTTGCCTTTTAAATGCTGTAATTGTTCCAGCCACCACCAGTTTCTCTGGCATCTTATTCTATAGGAGCACCACACTCTGCAGGGAAAAAAAGTTGTTCTTCATTGTCTTTCAAATATTTCTCTTTCCACCTGAAACATATATGTTTTAGCTTTAGACTCTCCTACCATGGGGGGAGGAAACCTTGACCACTCACCCTATCATGCCCTTCATAATTTCATAAACCTCGAGAAAGTGTAAATGTGACTCCAATCAAGATGATTGGCTGTGCTTTCAGTCAGTCTCGGTCTAAATTCTCAAATTCAGTAGTCGTACCTCTTCCTTTTCCATCATGGCACGATTCCAAAAATGTTTAATCAACTTGTTCAGACATATTACGAAACAGCTCTGTGGGATTTGAAACTGGAAGTTTCGGCCAGTGATAGGGACACTACCATCATTCAGCATTAGCTCCTAAATCTGCAATATGATGGTCCTGTTTGTTTGTTCATCAGCCTGTTGAACCTCCACTGTCTCCAGAGATAGGGGCATTACCAGACAGTCATTGACTGGAATCCAATCCAGAGTTCCCGCTCAGAAACGTGGGCACCACCCACTACACAAGGCCTAAACCATGCCTAGACGTTGGGTCTTATTTTAATTTAATGTGAATTTATTAAATTCTGGTTAATATTACCAAATTATATATTCCTCACTGAAAAAACGTACAAGTTACTAGCCTCAACTATAGGATGTTGAGTGCATTCGCTGTGCCATTGAGATAATGTATGAACATCTTTAATTGCTTGGCTATGGTTGCCGGTTTAAATGGCTCTTACCAGTCGTCTGCTATATCAGGGAATTAAATCCTGCAGACACACTCTGCACTATGAAGGCTCTGGAGTAGATATCAATACTGAACACCAGAGAGGAGGAAAGAGCACAAGTCTGGGCCCAAAACACCGGTCAATATTTCAAATATCTAACATCTGGCTTTCCTGTTCCTAAAATCATGAAGTCATTCAAGGAAGCTGTTCACTATCCAGCTTCTCCTTACCCACTCCTCCCTCCGCCTGCATAAGATAAACCAAGCTCTGCATCTTTGGGAATGTCAAGGCTGTTGTTTGTGGACCTACTGGAGAGGGGAATGCCATTTTAATCCGAAGGGGGAATGTAGAGGGGGTAGTAATATCACACACTGGGCTGATGTGTGGCAGATTGAGTTTAACTTGGATACATGAGAGGTGTTGCATTTTGATAAATCAAACAAGGGGAGGGCTTGTACAATCAATGCTGGGCTTTGGTAGTTATGTAGAAAAGAGGGACCCGGGGTGCAGGTATAATTCTTTGAAGTTTGTGATGCAGAGTGTTTAAGGTTACTTCATTGCTCAGACCTTTGAGATTAGAAGCTGAGAAATCATGCTGAGGTTGTGCAGGACATTGATAAAGCCTCTTCTGTCGTATTGTGTGCAATTATAGTCGAAATGTTACAGTAGGGATATTATTAAGCTGGAGAGGGTTGGGAAGAGATTTACCAGGTTGTCACTATGAACACTTCATCTTCTGTCTCGGGAGCCTACAAACACAAGGCATAAACATTGAATAGATCAGTTTCCAAACCACCCTCACCCACCCAGATCCCAAATCCAACTCTCTGAATCTGGTCCGCCCTCTCGAGGGGACATACCTTCGTTTGACAGAAAGAAAAACGTGACTCATTAGAAGCAGTAAACTAACGGTGAAACAGCGGGGGACGAAAACTTACAGGGATGCGGCTGTGTGCTTCTGTTCCTTATGTAGAGACAGGAATGCGCTGGAATCCAAATTAAACCGGTCAGAGGCTGCAACAGCACAGCTAGCCAGTCGGCCTCACAGGAGGAGACATCAACGGTTTGCAGATACCAAATATTCACGATTGGGGCAGTCTTCGAAAGACAGCCTCATGTCAGTTTACCCCTTTGCTTATGTCAACAGAATCGGATTTTAAATCTAGTAATGAAGAAAGAAGAAGCCAAACGGTTCAACACCTCATTTTATGTTAGTTGGGATGTCCTGAGGCCTTTGTCACTCTCAAAAGGTGTGTCTGTAAAGTTCCATCTATGGGGTCAAAATGAGGTTCAGTTCTCCCCCAGGTCATGAACAAATGTGACGGTATCTGACTTCAATCTCTGTCGCTGGTTCATTTGAAATTAAAACTATGCATTAAAAGTCTCATTGAGATGAGCACTTCAGACGTCAGGCTAGATTAGATTACTTACAGTGTGGAAACAGGCCCTTCGGCCCAACAAGTCCACACCGACCCACCGAAGTGCAACCCACCCATACCCCTACATTTACCCCTTACCTAACACTAAGGGCAATTTAGCTTGGTCAATTCACCTGACCCGCTCATCTTTGGACTGTGGGAGGAAACCGGAGCACCCAGAGGAAACCGACGCAGACACGGGGAGAACGTGCAAACTCCACACAGTCTGTCGCCTGAGTCGGGAATTGACCGCGGTTCTCGGGCGCTGTGAGGCAACAGTGCTAACCGCAGTGCCAACGTGCCACCCATTACTGTGGCTGTGGGTCAAGTAGTGGTTATGACTGGTACTGACATGATGTATTATTCTGTGCTGTAAAAGCACGGTGTCACGAAAATTCTTTTTCGATAGAAATGTCTCATCACAGGAAAAGAAAGCTATGCTGTTAAGATAAGACACAATTGCACATGCTGTCCTTCCTGGTCGACCAGTGGTTCCGATGCAACATTTTCACCACTGTGGTTTGGGTTCATTTCTTGGTCAGGGAATCAGAATTTATTGTTCCTGGTAAGGGCAACAACAAAGTCTGCATGTGCCTTGCAATATTGTACAGGGCCATAAGGTGGCTCACTGGTTATCACTGCTGCCTCACAGCGCCAGAGATATGATTTGCCTACAACTGGGTTGAGTGTCAGTAAGGTGCCTACTTCAGGGGCAAATGAAGAGAAAAAGGGTAAGGAATTGTTCTGTGAGGGTTAATCCCTGGAGGATTGGTGTGCATTGGTTGCATTGAATATCCAGTTTCTGAACTGTAGACATTCTATGTTTCCTTAGTGTGTTGCTTTAGCAAATGTTCAGACCAGAGAGAAAAGTGAGGGAAAACAGTCACTTCCCAATCAGGGATTGATCCATTACGCGACAACCAACGGATTCCCTTTTGCCTGAACTAGCTCCTATTTTCCCTACATTGGTAATGGCAGTACACAGCATTAGACCGGGTTTTAATGTGTTGCATTGGACCCAGCATCCTTTCCCAACATGGACTATACAGGGATATAAAGAGATAATAAAAGACATGGATGGCGATGACTGGAATGAAAAGACGTCAGGAAGAATGGACAGCGTTTACTTGGAAACAAAAAAAGGAAAGGAAGCCATCAATGTAGTGAGGGGTAATGCCATTTGAAAAGACAAGGCGAGGTTTCATGGGTTGGTGGAAAAAACGAAGAGATCATGTGGCGTGACACCAGGTAAAACTGAGTTGTGTCCGTATGGAAGGTTTCCAGGCAATGAGTATTTTGTGAGATTAAACAGGAGGGAAATTCCTTCATTCGGATGGATCTATATCAAGACTTCAGAACTTCAAAACCAGCGATGAATGATAAAGAGAAGTTTGGAAAGTTATGCTTTTCCTTCTACAGCATTTGAATTCGAAAATGATTACTTTTTTGCTGGAAAGATTATTAAGAAGCTGATCCTAATATATTTGTGAAGACGCATGCAGGCATGCAAGGAATGAATTTCACCATGACAGGGAGTCTGTGCGGCCATGATGGGTACGCGTTACGTGCACACTCTGTAATTGGTTAAAGTTAATTGAAACGAAACTTCATAACACCTGCAACTGAGTACGACCAAGTACTGAATGTGCTGATTGTGAGGAAATGTTCAGCAGCTTGTTCCACGTGAACTTCTATAAATTGTAAAAAAAAAACTGAGCATGAAAGGGAAGCCAGTTAGCTCAGTCCGCTGCATTACTGGTTTATGATATAAGGTGAAGCCAACAGTGTGGGATTAATTCTCGCAATGTCTCAGCATACCCTCAGAATCATGATCTCCCAACTCAGCTAATACTTTAGACGATGGCGATAATCAAAGTGAAACTATACTATCGTGAGTGGGAACTGACCTGCCAATGTAATGCACCTTTATTCTTTCATGTGTTGCATTGGAACATTTGGCTGCAATCACAGAGAAGGGAGTGAGTCCATATACTGCTCACTCATCTCCCCCAAAAATATCCATTAACAAGACACGAAAAATATTCCTACTGCAATTCTGTAATCTTCACAGCAATACTTAAAAACATCGTTATCGTTTCGATTCCAGTTTTTCTGATAACAGTCAAAATGTCCAATGAGATAAATCTAATATTTTGTGGATTGCTTTAATGGCCTGTGCGAGCTTGCAGCAAAATCAGTAATGTGAAAAGAGCTAAACATCCTTTCCAGAATTTAACACAGCGCAGGCTCAGCGGTATGAAACACGTCATTTTTTGCAAAAATCACCTCTGTATCTCTATTGAGTGTTGGATATTCACTCAGGGAGTATTTATGGCTGGTCTTAAGTAACTGAGGCATTTCCCAAGGACAGTCCCAACTCCAAAAAATCATATTTCTTTTAGAATAAATGCTGTTTTACTCAAAGTTCTTTTGCAATTTTAAATATATGTGCACAGACATATACATGCATGCGCACATACATTTATATCTATGTGGATATATAAATATGCGCATATATGCGCGTGTGTGTGTGAATTCAGGACATTAGTAATGGATAGTCGGCCATTTCAATGTTCTTCCTGTAGAATGTGAGAGCTTCGAGATCACAATAATGTCCCTGAAATGTGGTGAAAATGTGGCATAGAAAAATGTGGCGAAAATCGACTTTATTGAATGCTGCGTACGTTCACTGTGGTGTCCTGCGTTGATCACCAGAAATGCTATGTCGCCACTGGAATGGGGTTTTCTTTCGATCGGCTTCACTTCGTCAGGGAATTCAATTCACTGAAATTTCACCAACTTCCTTTGGCATGTTCATATGACACATCGACCCATACTGCACACAACGACAACAATATCAGCATACTGCACCAACGAGAACTTGGCATGATTTTTATAAACAGTGAAGATTGAATAATGTTATGCAAGGGCAACGTGAATTTCAATTTAATTGCTGAAGACGCAAGAATCCAGAGTAAGATTCAAAATGTCAGAACTTCACGTTCATTACCTTGGCCAGAATTCCAGCCCAGCAAAGGGGAAATCTGTCCCTGAATCCCCTGAATCCATGCAATTGCTTGCTCCATGTGTCCGCTTTGAAACCCATGCGAAGCAAAACTCAGTCTGAAGGAGAACTTGTCAGATCCCTCCGCTGTCTGATCTGAAGCTGAAACAAGAGCTGTCTGTTCCAGCTGGAAGGGAAGGGATGTGGAGGTGAGACCAAAATATTTCGTGGTGTTTAATTCATATTGTTATTATCATGATTGTTTAAAAATTGGGCCAGAAATGGCACAGACACAAAGGAGCCCATTGTTAATACCGATCTCATCCCGCTCCATGATTCAATATCATCATGGCTGACAAAACAATT
Organism: Hemiscyllium ocellatum; assembly: GCF_020745735.1. NCBI lineage: Eukaryota > Metazoa > Chordata > Chondrichthyes > Orectolobiformes > Hemiscylliidae > Hemiscyllium > Hemiscyllium ocellatum. Next base: position 78,618,029 of record NC_083414.1, on the reverse strand, counting down.
TTGTGTCTTTTTCCATCCGATACACATCATCGTGTTGCCTACTGACTAACAGATGTTTATTGATCTCTACCATAAATGGACATCGAAAATTTAAACTTGTAAGAGGAAAATGTTCCGTTTCGAGACAGTTGAGTTTCTGCACGAATACTGTTGGTTTTGCAGATGAGCAGCCGAGTCTGCTCTGACCACCTTCCAAACCATAAACCAAAATTCGACTCTGATGGGACTCGAACCCACAACCTTTGAATTGCAACCTGAGCGATGACATAGAAGCCCAACGCGCTATCCATTGCGCCACAGAGCCGCACCGACAGCTGCCTTTTAGCACACAAATTTGTCTTTGACCCATTGCATTCAGGACACCCATCTCGCGTCTGTCTGTCCTGGTCACACTTTCCAGTACCTGTTCCTTATCCACGTGTGCTCTGGCTCTTCAAGTGTTCAGCTACAGACTGCTGGAACGTTCTCATGACACGTAGCTTTACCACATGCTCAGATAATGATTTCCAGATAAGCAACACTCGACTGGTGAAAGCATTCTTGCAAGTTCTCCTCAAAACATCTCGTCTCCTGTATTTCATTTATATCACTCTATTCCTTCCAAATACAGGCTGATCCCTGTCATACATATCTATCCTCTTCATAAAATGTGCACGTTAATCGGTTACTCAAAGAGCTTTCTCTGCTCTTCGATAAACATCCCCCAACCCAGCTCGTCTACCTTCCCAATGGGAATGGTCCAGGCCTTGCCATTCCTGTCATCTCCTCTGAATATCTCATCCTGCAATCAGAAGCTTCCAGCAGGCTGGCGATTACAACGGACAAGCAAAGTTCCCTGAAGTAAAACCAAAATCAGCAGCTCGTGTCCATATCTCATGAGAAAGGAAAGTTAACATTTCGAGTCCAATGATCTGTCTTCGGAACTGTCGGGATGGAAGGTTGGGTGAAGAATGTGGAAAAGGGCGGACGGGTTCCAAAATGATTGAACTCGATGTTGAGACCTAAAGTTTGCATAGTCTGTCTGTAGAAAATGAGTTGCAGGTCTTCCAGCTTGTGTTATTCCTTGAAGGAGCACTGCAGCAAACCAGAGACCGGAATAGTGGCCTGGGAACACAGTGTCACGATTAGAGTGGGGCTGGAATTGTACAGTAGTTCAGGCAGCATCCGAGGAGCAGTAAAATCGAAGTTTCGGGCAACAGTCCTTCATCAGGAATACAGGCAAAGAGCCTGAAGGGTGGGAAAACAGTGTAACGTTGAAGTTACAGGAGACTGGAAGATCGGGATAGTTTTTGTTGATTCTGGAAAGAATGTAAGTGATCTCAATTTTGTCACCGACTCTGTTTTCCTCTCCATTGCAGAGAGATCACATTCTGAGCAGGAAATACAGTTGCCTCTATTAAATGAAGTGCAGACAAATCTCTGGAAGATGTGACTGGAAGCTTCCACAGTGAGGAGAGACATGAGAAACCAGCAGGAAATGTAGCTTACTACATAGAACGTTACAATGCAGTGCAGGTACTTCTGCCCTCGCTGTTGCAGCGACCTGTCAAAATAATGTGATGTCCATTGTAATGGAAAATTAGCATTTATTTCGAAACCAATAAAAGCACAGGGAAACAAAGAAGTAAGAACCTGACTTTGCACAGCCAAGTATTGCAGTTAGAAAGAAAAAAATGTAAAGTTAAACCGAACTGATAGCAGACTTACAAGCCAGTAAACTACCATATCACCAGTCAAGGAATGGGAAAAAAGCAACTCCGTATCTGGAAAGGAACTCGAATGTTTCAGGTCCCTGATATTGAGGTGTTGATAAGAAGAAGCGAATTCTATTATCAAGGGAAAATGTATTATATGTGGAAGGTACACCAGTTAACTTTTTGGTAGATACAGGGACAACATATTCAGTCCTTAGATCTAGGCAGTTGAGAGAGTCGACGCAATGGATGCATCAGGATTCGTGACACGAGAGAGATTAACCGCACCCCTATTTTGTGAAACCAGTAATTGTGAAACATTCCAATTCTCATTTCATTTCTCGGAATTCTGCCCTTTAAATCTGATGACTGGCGATCATCTTTTCTAATTCGACCTGCTCTTCATTAATCCAGACTGCATCTGTCAAATTTCTACGGAGAAGCCCCTCTATTTTTTCCTCGATTAAAGACTGAAGAAATTTATGCACTACAGATGTTAAACAAACTAGTCTATTATGTTGGAGAATGGGTCTGGGTGGGTTGCACTTTGGCGGTCAGTGTGGACTTGTTGGGACAAAGGGCCTGCTTCGATACTCTAAGTAATCTGATCTAATTCCTCATATTTTGTCTGCCTCACTTTTTAAACAGTGACGCCATATTTGTGTTTTCCAATCTGCTGGGACTGCCCAGAGACCAACGAATTTTGCAAAATTACCGCAAGCACATACCATTGCTTTTAGTACCCTGCGATGCATTCCATCAAGTCCTGGAGACGTAACCATCTTTTGCAATATTAGCTTCAACAATCCAACACGAGCTCTTTTGTTATAATGACTGTTCCCATGTCGTCACCAAACATCATCTCTTTGTCAATTACTGGTATGTTATTAATATCCTCCACTGTGAAGACCGACGCAAATGCCTGATCAATGTCACTGCTATTTCCGCATATCCCATAAGTAAATGTCCCTTCTCATCCACGAGAGGGTCAAAGTTTACTTTTGCCTCTCTTTTTCATTTTATATTTTACTAGAAACTTCTGCTATCAATCTTTATATTCTGTGATATTTTTAATGCCATGTTCTTTCTCACACTTTTCTGCATTAAATTCCATTTGCCAACTCTCAGCCCAACTCTGCTGCATACCTGTGTCACTGTGTTATCTACAACATCTTTCAGCACTGTGTACACCTTTCCCGAACGTAGTGTCGTCCGCAAATTTACTAACCCATCCTTCTCCGTCCCCATTCAGCTCGTTTACAAAAAAATGACAAAAAGCAGTGAACCCAAAACAGATCGTTGCAGTACACCACAAGCAACAGAATTTCAGGATGAAGTTTTCCTATCAAGTAACACCCTCTGTCTTCTTTCAGCTGGCTAATTTCTGATACAAAGCACGACATCCCCATCATTCCCATGCCTCAGTATTTTGTGAGTCACCTGCCGTGGCGAAATTTATCAAACGGCTAACTGAAACCCAAACGTGCATTACATAAACAGCTTTATCCTCATACATCTGTTTCGTGACCTGGCAAGTTTTGACAAGAGTTGTAGCTCAGTTTTAGCTCCCCAGATGAAGATTTGCTCACTGAGCTGGAAGGCTCATTTCCAGACTTTTCGTTACCCTCCTGCTTAATATATTCAGTGTGCCTACGGGTGACGGACTGTTCATGAATTCTGCTTTCTATTTATATGCTTGCGGTTCTTTGGGTTGGTGATGTCATTTCCTGTAGTGATATAATTTCCTGTTCTGTTTTTCAGCGAGTTGTAGATGAAGTCTAAATCAATGTGATTTTGATGGATTTCTTGTTGGAATTCCATGCTTCTCGGAATAATCGTGTGTGTCTCTGTTTCACTTGTGTTCGGATGGATGCGTTGTCCAAGTCAAAGTAGTGTCTTTCCTGATCTGTGTGTAAAGATACCAGTGAGAGAGGGTCACGTCGTATTGTGGCTAGTTGGTGTTCATGTATCCTGGTGGCTCGTTTTCTGCCTATTTGTCCATATGCAAAAACTGATGTCATTTCCAAAATGCCATGCAAGAACTTGACAAATATTGCATTCGATAAACATTGCATTCGCCTGAGGCAACACATCCAACCGAGGACAAGCCAAACACCTACATACAGGAGATTTAATCGAAGCACGGCATTCCAACCAGAACTCCATCAACAAACACTTCGAGTTCGACGCCATCAACTACCCCTTGAGAAAAAAAGAACTGGATATGACATCACCATCGGAAATGACATCACCACCCCAAAGAAAACCAAACATATCAAGAGAAAGCAGGAATCATGAACAGTGCTTCGCCTGGAGACCCACTGAAATTGTTACCGAGTAGGGTGACGAAACGTCTGGAAATGAACTTTCCAATTCAGTGAGCAAACTGACCTGCAGTTCAATTACCAATTCACAGAGCTCGATAATGTTTGTAGGTGTCGTCCACCCATTCACAAAACCGGCTTGACTTGCCCACATAAATTTATGCCAATCGAGATGATTACAAATCTTATCTCATGGAACTTTTCCAACACTTTACCCACAACCGAGGGAAGGGTCTATGGTCTATAATTTCCAGGGTTTTCTTTACTCCCTTTTTTGAATGAGAGAGCAATTTTTACTATCCTGTAGTGTTCTGGTACTCTAACTTTGGACAATAACAACATTAATATCAAAGTGGAAGAATCATAAATCTGATTCTTAGCTTCCCAGAAAGTCCTAGGATAAATACGATCTGGCCCAGGGGAATTTAGATATGTTCACATTTTCAGAGCTTATAACGCCTTGTCTTTGGGAACTTCAATCCTATTTCGTCTGGTAGCCAGTTTCTCAGTATTATCCTAGACAACATTTTGTTTTCCCAGTGCGAATCCTGACTAAAGACATTGCTTTCGCGCTTCCCCCATCGCTTCTGACTCCACGCACTACTTATCACGACTGTCCTTCATTGGCCATATTTTATTCTATTCATTCTTTTAGCCCTCACATATCGATGAAAAGCTTCCGGATTTTCCCTTAATCTATGTGTCAACAAATTCTCTGTCCCCTCCTGGCTCGTCTTGAGTCTCTCTTCAGGTTTTTCCTATTTAACTTGTAACTCTCAATCTCCTTAACTGAGCATTCACGTCTCATGGGAACACAAGCCTTCTCAACAAGAGATTCAACTTCCTCAGTAATCTTGACTCCTGCGCTTGACAATTTCCTCCCCCTCTGACAGGTACATACTTATCAAAGACACACAGAACCTCCTCCTGGAATAAACTCCACATTTCCATTCTGCCCATTCCATGCCGTTTCTTTGCCAACCTCTGAATGCGTAATCTTATCTAATCGCATTGCAATTTTCTTTACCCCAGCAATAGCGCTTGCACTCCGATGTATACCTATCCCTATGAGAATCTAAAATAAACATAACTGAATTTTGGTAACTATCACCCAAGTGCTCACCTATTGCCAAATCTAACATCTTGTCGAGTTCATTACCCAGCACTAAATCTAATTTAACCTCTCCCCTAGTTGGCCTGTTCGATTACACATTATTTAAGGAATCGATCGCAGATACACTCAACACTATCCCTATCAAGGCTACCCTGACTGAGCTGCTTCGACCGATCGACATGTTGATTAAATTCCCACATGATAATTGCCATTCAATTTTTCATTTGTTATTTATGTCTTTGTTCACTGCCCTCCACAATGTCATCTTAAAATTTGGAGGCGGATAGACTCAGACAAACAGTGACATTTTCTTCTTAGAAATTCTAATTTCCTCCCAAATTGATTCAAACTCATTCTCCATAGAAACTAAATCATCTGTTTGCATCGGTCTGAGGTTGTCCTTCAATGTTTGAGTTACACCACCTTCCTTACCATCCTTTCTGTCCTTCCAAATTGTCTCATACCAGTGATTATATACCTCCCAGTCTTGACTATGCTGTCCCCATGTCTCTGCAACGTGTATTAAATCGTATTCATTTGTGATGATTTATGCCGTTATATCTCCAACCTTCTTCCAAAAAGTACGAGCATTCTTGTAAAGTACCTTTATGATCGCATTCTTACTCATTGATTAAAAAACATCTACAATAATATCTTCCACGGTATCCTTGCTTCTTGCTTCTCCTCCCTTGTCCATTTCTAACCTCCATGCTTAGCATACAAGTGCTCAAATACACCTTCCAGGTGAAGCAATACTTTCCCTACACTTCGCACAATCTAGTCTACAGCTCATATTGTGGTCGCCGCTACCTTAGGAAACGAAGTGTTTTGCAGAATGCCAAGTTCTATCGCCAAAAGTGTCCCTGAGCTTTCAGTTCTCTGCTCCTTTAGCACAGAACCATGTTGCGTAGCGAACGTCTATCTCAGTCTTACTGCAGTGTTGCACCATAGCTTAGCGCATGCTGAATAAGCAGCAGACCATTTTCTGCTTGAGGACCCCACGACCCTCCAGATCAATTTCAGTCATTTTAGAGGCCTGAAGTTTCCCATGTGTTGGCCCCCGACGCACTCACCAGGCCTAGTCACACACTACCTTTGGTTAGTCATAAACAGTCTCTGTGAGCAGTTGTTAATGCTCCAAACAGATCACTATCAATTCCTATGCCCAACCGCCCGTCTCTCTCTTTCGGCTCTATCCCGACATCTCGTTTCCTCCTAATTACTGCACCCCCACATATCTTCTGCATATCGACCGAAGTTTTCCTGGAAATCATCAGTGCCAAGGATGGGGTCACTGGACCAAAAATGTTAACTTCGATTTCTCTTTTCAGCATCTTCTCGTCTTTCCCCTGAGGAGGCTGGATACTGTGCGTCTGCAATGACCCCCTGCGCAGAAGACAGAACTGTTTTCATCCTGAAAGTTTCTGTTGTTGATGAATCCCATTACAATGTTTGCAACTGGCATCGACTACGTAGGTCAATGAAAATAGAAATCATGTGTTTGGGATTTGTGCCGCCGCTCTGTTCTGGATATGATAAACAACAAGAGAGCAACATGTCCGTCATATCAGATGTGAACAGATAGGAATCTACACAGGAGTTGGAATTAAGTAAATGTTTTTCAGTTGGAGAAATTTCAAACCATTTCTCACTGTAATAGCCTGTGGCTATCAAAGCAAAATATTTTATAACCACGAATGCTGAATACAGCGTTTTCAAGCTAAAATATCTGCATGATCATCCTCCAGAGTTACAGTACAGTCGTATCTGCAAATGCAATAACTGACTGAATCACTTTACTTGTTCAGCGAGCAAACAGTCCTCTTGTGGCAAGATATACGGGCAGAATGCAGGAGGAGGGATGGAAAGGTTCTTAAGCAGTTTGACATAGGGACTGAGGAAGTGTTCGCGGTTTTCCAGATTGAAGTGGGCATATTCCCAATTCAGGATAAACTTGTATCTTATGTTCCTCTCTGTGACAAGGGAGGAAATTGCAGGTGTTCTGAGCAATGGTTTACTTTCATCTTTGGGTTTGTAGTGGACTGGACTAACGCAAGATTGGGAGAGATAAACCAGAGAATCACACAGCAGTGAGTCTCACATCAATTGAAGGGAACCTTTTGGTGCAAACCTTGAAGGAAAGAGTTAACTGCCACTTCACCAGGCAAGGTTTCATCAGGAAGAATCATCACGGTTTTGGTACAGAATGTCATACCTAACAGATTGGATTCAATACAATTTATTGGCAAGTGATCAGGTTTTATTTTGAACGAGGTTAGTGAAGTTGATGTTATTTGTGTGGATTCCAACATAGCCTTCAACACGACACCACTCTGAAGATTGGTAGGAGGATGCAAGTGAAAAGGGATTTTAGGTTCCCTGGCAGTTGGATATAAACATAATTGGTGGTGGTAAGAGACACAGGATGGTGATAGAAGGCTGTTTCTTGTGACTGGAACTGGTACTTAATGATGTAACACAAGGATGAATGCTGGGTCCCATGTCGTTTGTGAATGTGTGTAAAGAATGTAGAACACGTTAGGAGGAAATGATAAGCAGAGTTGTCGATGATACGAATATTAGCAAAGTGGTTAATAGTGAGGAAGATCCTTTTAGGACGGAGCAGCACAGAAATGGATTTATCAAATGTCACATTCAGAAAGGCGACGTTGAAACTAACCATAAAAAACATGAGGTGATGCACCTTGGAAGTAACACATCAACTGATTACACAATGATTGACAGGACACGAGGAAACCCACGGGAACAGAGAGACTTTGCATGTTGGTCAACATATCCGTGAAGGCAGCAGAACATAGTGACAATCACAACGTTATCAGTCAAGGAAAAATTTATAAAAGCAGATGAAGTGGTGCCACAAGGAGACAATGTGGTGAAGAAAGCACTTGGCACGCTTTTCGTTATTAGTCAGAAAGTCGATTATCCAAGTTGGAATGTCATGTTGTGGCGATATGGAGCATTGGTGAGATCACATTTAGAATACTGTTTACAATTATGGTCAACTTCTACAGGAAGAATTTTGTGAAAATTGAAACTGTGCACATATGATTTACAGGGATGTTGCGGGGAGCCGAGAGCTTCAGATAAGCATGGAGATGGGGTCAGCAGGGGCTTTTTCGCTGGAATGTTCCAGCCAGTATGTCACGTTCTCATCGTTTATGAAATCATGAGGGGCATGGATCGACAACTGGCCTAAATCGTTTGCGCAATATGTTGAAGTTCAAAACTAGAGGGCACAGGTTTTAGGTGACAGGCACTGAGTCACACTAAACAACGGATAGAGAGTGACAGAATGATGGTTGATTTCCAACAGGCATTGGTTAAGCTCAGTCTTTGGTTTTAAAAATAAGCATTTTCTTCGTGAAAGCATTTTGGGAGATAAGTCGTGATTAGAACATTAGGGGTACTAAAATTGAGTGATGTACCGTTGAATAAGTGAGTGGGTAAAATATTGTCCAATGAACTCTGAAATGGAGAATGCCGTATTTATAAGGAACAATCAATAAAGATCTTTTAAATTAAATGTGATATTGCAGGACTCTGAAATACACACCGAAATGGCTGTGCTGGGATATGAGTCTCATTGACTTTTCTGCAGGAGCATCAACTGTTTTGGAAGTCAAATTAATATTTTTCATCTGCTCAGCAATGGCGAAGCCAATATCTATTCCACCATTCCTCTCAGAACCTGACAGGGTGAGCATGCATTGCCTGATCGAAACATTCCGGTTCATGAAACTCGTTTTTCCTTTGAGTAACAGAATGTAGCAGTTATCAAACTGCAGATTTCTCTTTTCCTTTACCAACTTTATATTCAAACATTCAGTTGCACTGAGAGAATGCAAAATTCTACAATTTTTTTCCCTCAGTTAATCAGCCTCTGCAGTTTTCTGTTCTTTAGTGATCTGAATGACCTGATATTTATGGGGAAAAGAATGTTGCAGTTTTCCTCGCATGCGGCAGAAGAAACAAATGAGTGGCAACAGGTGCATCTTAAATTTCTAAAGCAGTTGAGTGGTGGTGGTGTCGAGTTAAAAGCGTGAATCTTGAAAAGTACCCCTAGTAAGGCAGCATCCATGGAGTAGGAAAATCGATTTTCGAGCATAAGTTCTTCGCTAGTTATGTTCGAAACATTGACATTCCTGGTCCTCAGATGTTGCCTAACCACTGTGCTTTCTAGCGCAATCCTTCCTGACTACAATCTCTCGCATCTGCAATCCTCGCCTTCTACTTCGATGGGGGTAGTGTCAGATACTGTTCTTGAGATGTAACAACATGCTCGTAATGATAGTTTGGATATGCAGTTGGAAGCTCATCACTGATGCAAATCATTCTCTATCTCCCAATCTGCCAAGCACATGCAGGTCCTGCGCCTCCCTCGTTGACATTCTCTAAGCACCTGACGCCTGAAAAAAGAAGGCCTCATCTTCCACTTGGGACCTTGATGCCACATGGGATCACCAGTTTCCTCAATCACCCTTCGCTCACATTATTCTAGTTTCATGACTCCAACTCAGCATTGCCCTTATGTCCTGCACATCACCTTTACAACCTACCCGCTCCACCTCCTGTCACAACTCGCATCTTATTTTCCACCTTTATCTGCTCATCACTTTCTCATCTATCACGCCCCCAAATTCCCAAACCACCCATTTAACTCTCCGTCCCCACGGCCACAAACCTCATTCCTGATGAGGTGTTTATGTCCGAAACTGCAATTCTCCCGCTCCTCGCATGCTGCCTGAGCAACTGTGTTTTCCATCGCCACACTGTCGACTCTGAGTTCTGGCACCTACAGTTCTCACTTTCTCCACGGCGCAGTTTTGTGCAAAAGTCACATCATTGAAAAAGTGCAGTTTCTGTGGATTTCTAAGTTGTTAATTTCATTTGCTCAATCGGCTCTAGATGGAGTATCGAGTGTCTTTCTGCAATTATCATTATGGCAGGGATGTGATAGCACTGGAAACTGTGCAGACCAGATTTACCAGGACATTGTCTGTTCGTAGAATTTCAGTTATGAAGATTGTTTGGACAGACTGCGCTGTCACAAAGATGCTCTCTTTTAAAAAAAACCATGAGCTGTACTTTTCCTCAAAGATTATGTGTCTTGACGTTTTTTTTTTATCAAAGGCATTGTAAATCAGTTCAGGCTCTGAATCAGATGAAGTGTTATAGTGATGTAATTCTTCACTGTGAGGCCTTTTTTTTTCTCCATCAACAGCTGAGGCTTGTGGCCAAAGACTCTATGTTTTAGAAATGAGCTGTATAATCGTAAAAGTGTGGTCAATCTGGAATGCTGAATTCCAGTTTTTAGATCCTTCAGCAGCAGTGGTGCACTAATTAATAACTTCTCTCCTTCTGCCGTTCTAATTTTTAACCGTAAGATTCTGTTTCATTTTCACTGTGTTTAAGGTGCTTTTTTTCGGAATGTTGTGTACTTTCAGAACGACATAATTCAGTCTATTTTGGAAGGACTAAGTTCTGTGGGTATTCTATATTTTTTTTATTTTTCTATCCGTGATTTTGTGAATTTTTGTAATTAGCTAATTGGGTAATTATCACTGTACACTTAACGAAAAAGAATATAATGTTACGATCTGGGTTGTCTGCTTAATAACATTTTGAATGATTTAGCCTAGCTCATAACAAATTGGAAGATAGTTGATGGATTAAAAGAGCAACCGATATGTGCCTGCGTCTTCATTTCGGGTGTTGATTTGGATTGTCGTGGACAGTTCTTGGGAAAGCATGTCTCATTTAGGTACAAAGGGTTGTTTGACTATTTACGATGAAAAGTTGGCATTTTTACAAAAAACTGATTCAGGCCAGGCTTCTGGAATAAGCAAAAATGCTGGGGTTGTATTTGCCTCTTTCTGTGAGAAAAGGAGAGGTCACTCCCCGCAGTAGCTCAGCATTTCACCCAGCTGGAAAATTCATGAGAATTTGCAGAGATGTTTAAATGTTAATTGAATATGAAGCAGCTTGAGACGCGAGAGATAAGGAAAAGAGACCAGATTTCAAACAGTTTCAGGCACGATTCGAAGAAGAGAGAGCTGAAGAGCAGAGAGAAAGGGAGACAGAGATTGAACTTCAGAAATTGGCAATTACTAAAGGAATTCACATTAAAACGCTGGAGATAAATGCTGAAGATAAGATTACACTGGAAGAGCATATTTTTAAAACGACAAAGAGCAGCTGAAATGGCTGATTGTAATGAACTGATCCATAAAACAAGGATGAGCTTCCAGAATCATTTTACGCCTGAGGGATAGAAATTGGGCAAAGAGAAATCCTCACGTGGAACGGGAAAGTTAAATCTCTGTTAAGGTCATGAGGATAACTTATCACAGGATATATAGGAAAACCTTGAAGGGAACAAGATCTGAGGTTTTCATTGCAATAAAGTAGGCGACATGAAATCAGTATTGGAGAACTATGGAAAGCACTGTAAAATCAAATGCAGGAAAACAAAACAAGCCTGGATGTTTTGTTGGCATGGTAATAGAAAGCACAGTGGAGGCTGGAAAGCTTCATCAGAGTGCACAAACCGATCAGAGGTTGGTAAGCGGGAAGTGCCATGTCTGCTTGAAAAATATACCTGCAAAGTTAAAGGTTATTTACCTTGGCGAGGAGTAGCAAATAGACAGGTAACAATATTTAGGGACACAGGATCGTCTCAGTCTGTGATGCAGGAGAATGGGGAAATATGTAGTCCTGAAGAACTATGTGTACAGGAATTCACGGTGGGACGAAACATTGCTCAGTGATGTACAGTGAGGCTGGAGTGGGCAGAAAAGAGTGGGGAGTTTGTAGTGGGAGTTCTGGACAAACTCTCAGCTCCAAGAAAAGAATTTGTGCTTGCAAATGATATAGCTCAATCACCAGTTTGCCTGCTCCATACTCCAGTTGAAAAGCCAGTCGAGCTGCAGGCAAGAGTAGCAATGCAGGACGTTGATAAAGGAATTTTCCCAGATTGTGTCTTTACGCGATCACAGAGTCACAATCGAAAGCAGAAGAAATCAAAAGGCACGGATTAGGAAGCTGAAAAATGATTGCATCCATTTATGTTAATTAGTACTTATTCCCATCTTTTATTGAATGTAGGGAATCTACACAATGCATCAAGATTACAATGTTTTTAATATCAAGTAAGTTGGACACAGCAGGGGACAAACGTTAAAAATCAAGCATATTCAGCTCAGCTATGCTGCTGAGTTACAGCAGAAAGATGAAAAATTAAAACACTTGGATCAGAAGACATATATTCGGAATGAGAGTGAATGCATCCCTGTGTGATATTACTTAGCAAATGATATGTTAAAGAGGAAATGGAGACCAACATATATTCAAGTATGTGAGAAATGAGCAGGATGGTTTTTTTTCTAGTAGGGTACAGCAAAGTGGTGCTGCGAGTGCCACATGTGCCAAAAAATTGGATGTCACTTAGGCGTGAGGAAAACGGAGGCTAAAATACAAAGACATTTTTACTGGCCTGGATTGCAGATGAATGTAATTGAATTTTGCCTGACGTGTCATACATTTCAAACCATGGGAAAAAATAAAGCCTGCACCTTTAATACCTGCTGCAGCGTTCAAGGAATATGTCTTAATTGTCTTGATGCATTGTGTAGGTTCCCTACATTCAATAAAAGATGGGAATAAGTATTAATTAACATAAATGGATGTATTGACGAGATTTCCAAATGCTGTTCAATTCTGCAAGATGACAGCTCAAAGGATTGAGGAAAAATTACGATTAAAAAAGAACTAAATATAAACTACTATCAGAGATACAATTAGATCAAGGGTCCAACTTCACATCCAACTTTCCAGGGAGTATATAGATAGATTCGGATTAAAACGAATCAAATCCACTGTGTACCATTCAGAATCACATGGTGCACTGGAAAGGCGACGTCAATTATTAAAGACTATGTTGAGGTTTTATGGTTCGGAGTAGCCAGATTATTTCCATAAGGGAGTTGCGTCAGTGCTGTTTGCGATCTGAGATATATCGAAAGAATCCACAAAACCAAGATCATCTGAGACCAATTTGGGGCATAAAGAAAGAGGACCATTAAAATTTAATAAGGAAATATTAATAAGTCAGGTTACAGAGACCACGCATTTGGACGATGTATCAAATTTTAGAATTGGACTAAATAATGTTGGAGAGTTGTCGAGACAGCACTTAAAATTATCGCAGCAAATGGTGAAGCAGGAAGTGTATGAGAAACAAAAAAAATCAGAATTTTGCCACTGGGAGCAATGTATTTATTTAAATTTCATTAACTGGTGAAACGTTAAAGCAAGGTTTCGAAGACCTTATCAAATTAAGAGGAAATCGAGTGAGGTTAGCTACTTGATAGGAACTCCTGGCATGAAGGAATCTCACAGAATGTGTGATGGGAATATGCGCTAATGGTATTTTGGCAGAGAACGAATGCAAGGGGAGAATGTGTTATTGAATACAACACACTGGGAAGAACCAATTTCAGGGAATTCTGCATTGGACGTTCCTGCTATACAATTGGACAATGCAAAAGTTGTCCAATATTGGTAAAGTTATTCAGTTCTCTTCCACAAGAATATCGTAAGAGTTATTACTCTTGCATGCTGAAATAAACTGGGAATTAATAACCTATTTGTAGTTGATGTAAATATAGGAGTTGCTGTTCTGATTTTGTAACATCCTTGCAGGCATAACCCTATAAAGTTGGTGCAATTTTATAAGGAGATGTCACGGATGTTCCAAGATGGCATAACCAAAGTGAGTTTCAATGAATGGAGTTCACCCATCATCATGGTGCCAAAGTCAGGTAAGACCCAAAAGTTATGTGTGGACTATCACAAAGTCAACGTTGTTAGAAAGACTGGTGCATCTACGCATCTGCAGTTGGAGGACTATGTGGAAGAGATTGGAAGAGCAACTTACATTTCCAAGTTGGAATTCCTCAAAGGTTACTGACAGTAAACTTTGTCGGAAAGATCAAAGGCAATTTTGTAACGCCAACTGGACTGCAGAAATTTAAAGTAATGCCGTTTGTGCGAAAAAGATTTCACTCGTATTTCAGAGGTTAACGGACAAGGTAATTGCTGGATACACAACAGTTTGGTGTGTTGTGTGCCTGGGACATTCAGTCTCTCATGAATTGAATATTTACAGAATTTTTCGGGCTTGTTTGATCGAATACGGAAGTCAAACTGATTTGTAAACCTAACTGAAAGTATATCTGCCAACGCCAAAGTCACCTTCCTGGATTATGTCGTTGAACACGGACAAATAGCCCCACGGGATGTGAAAACGAAAGTTACGGGGTATTTTTATACATTGTTGACGAAGAGAGCAGTACAACGGTTTACCGGATTGAGTGACTTTTTCTGAAAGTTTGTGCTGACTGTTAGAAGTGGGACTGCTCAACTCCCCGATTTGCTCAAAACAGGTAAGAAATTTCAGCGAACACAAGAATTTCAAAATTTATTTGACAGCCTAAATATTTTGTTAACCATTGCCAAAGTATCAGCCACACCTAATTACACGAAGGTTTTCAGTGTGCCAGTGATGTGAATGTCTCTCATCTTCTGCCCCTCTAATATCGACCTGTGAACCAGTTTCATTTGTATTCTGTGTTTATGGGGTTTAATTATCAGGACTGTTGTGTATTTTTTTTGAAAAGCATAAGTAAGTCTACTTTAGATAGCTAAGATCTGTGGGTATTTTATATTCTGTTCATTGTGTTTCATTCCTTAGTTTTGTGAATATTTTTCTCTCTGTTTTAAAAACTGGAAGTCAACCTAGCTAAAGTATTCTAAGTAAATCTTACTACACACTCACCAAAACAAACAGCGACGTTACACTCTGGATTTCCTGCATAAGAATGTTTTTAGTGGTCTGGCCTAGGCAAAACGGGAGTTATTTTTCTCAGAGCAGAGCTGATTGTGAGGAGACATGATTGACGTGTATGAAATAATGAGGAGCATGGAATTACAGATTGAAGGAAACAGTGGCTCTTGATCGATCACCAGGGTTTGTAGATTTCAGACAAGATGCAGAAAGCTTTGTCGGAAAACTTTATCAGTCTTCAGGTGGTAGACTCTGGAACTCACTCTCTATAAAGATTAGTTGGACATTGAACTTTCCATTCTTCTCTGAATGCATGGGCCAAGGAGTTTCAAAAAAAATGCTCAAAGCCGAGCATTCTCGCGAGCAACAGTGATGTGCTCCGTGGCTTTGTGAAATGGAAAGGTACCCACGACCAACGTGTGCGACTATTCGGCTTCCTTCCTGTGATGACGCTGGAATATTGACCCTCAGGTTCTCGTGGACATTTAATGAAGGCATTCTTATTCCTGCAGATTAAAAACTCACACCTTATTTCGGCTGAAGAGAAATCAGTTTTCAAAGTGTAATAAATGCCTGCATTTCCCTCGAGCCAGGCAGGACTCGAACCTACAGTCTCCTAATCTGTAGTCAAGTGCGTTATCCATTGCGCCACTTGCCCGACGAAGGGACCTCTGTATAAGAGCCGTGATGTTAGCACGGACATGATTAATAGCAGTGATGTGCACGAATTGAACAAGCAACAAAGATAATCACTGTCACTGCTTCAGTCCAATCTTCACCACCTCTCAAAGCAGGTTTTTGTTCCAAAAAAAGGACACGGATATACATTATTTTCGTATCTGAAACATTTACAGCAAGGTAAGGGACAGAGGTGTTCATGGGGTACACTTTCCCATCAATCCAAATCACTAATACACAGCCACACGTCTCCCAAAAACACCACATCCTCCTGGACCACAACAATGATTTCAAACAATATCATTTATTTTCATCTCTGTTCACATAAAGATAGATAAACCAACAGTGACCTGATAAATTAAAACAAGATAAAACTGAACCAGGAATAGCGGCGGCTGACTGGGGTCTGTTTCTGGGAAGAAGACGCAGACTCTCTTTGGCTTAATTGGCGAGCCCAGAGCCACTGTTTTTGGGTCCAGAGTCATATAATGACCAAACATGGAACCTCTAACTGGGCTCTAGCACCTGGTGCTTCCCTCCCCTTTCGCCCTCACTCGCCAACTATCGATTGAAGACGACAACATTTCGTTCCAATGATCACTCGCCGCAAGCATGCTCTCCAATCATATTAACCCTGTGCATGCTGCAGGACCCATCCGAACTGATGATGTATAATGCCCAACAGCGTAGAAGAGGCAGTTCTACATGAATATGCTGTAGGCATTGGTGCTCCAACCAATCAGAGAAACTCATGGGCGCGCAGGGGGCTCTGATCAATCATAGAATGCTGTTGGGCTCAACTAATCTAACCAGAACTTCCACATCCCAATGCTCAATCAAACTTCGCTTGAAAAATTCTTCCAGTTCAAAACACAATTGTTAATGATGACTCTGTTCCCTTTCCCGCAGGTGAAAGTGAGGGCTGCAGATCCTGGAGATCAGAGTCAGCATGAGAGTGGTGCTCATGCGGACGTCTTCTTCCCCCATCTAAAAAAATCAGCAGACAGTTCACCACAGTTTTCAATGAACAATTCTATATGAACAATTCTATTTTATCTTTCCTGAATGAAACACATTTGTTTTTCACGTGGCACCTCATTTTGTCTGGTATGACCGTTTGCAACATCTGTCACACAGCTTTAAACGGTAATCCTGTCAGTACTGAATTAATTTACGAAACTGTCGCATGGCAAACTGAAAGTGTGCATACCGTTTAAAGATGAGGAAATATGTCTGAATGTCTGAATGTGACTTGGATATGCTTACTGGTGACTGGAAGCGGTGGAAAGTATACATTCTTTTCCACTTTCACCAATATTCCATCTCACCGAACTCCACAACTTGCCAGCAAAATGCAGGACATTTTCTGTCGCGACCCTCTGGACCAGAATTCCTTGCATCCCAACATTTGCCCAGAAAACACCACTCCATAAAATCACAGAAGTTGCGGCTTTACCACCTGGTAGGGCACCACCAAGTATTGCATGCAGCTCTGGTCACTGAATTTTGGGAAAATGTGAAATCTCTGGAAAGGGTTCAAAGGAGGTTTACTAGGATAATGACAGGTGTGAATCGAAAGTCTTACGAGCAAAGTCTGAGGAGACTGAGGTTGTTTTCGTTGGAGAGAAGAAGGTTGACAGGTGACTTAATCAAGATTTATATGATTATCAGAAGGTTAGATAGAGTGAAGAGTGAGAGCCTCTTTCCTCAGATAGGGAAGGCCAACACGAGGAGCTACAGCATTAAATTGAATGCCGATTGATTTAGGACAGATAACTGTGCTAATTTCTTCACACAGAGAGTAGTACGGGCGTGGATCAGCCTGCCTGCAACAGTCGCAGACTCACTGAATGTGAATTGGACATATATACGGATAATAATGTAACGATGAAGGTTAGATGGGCATCACATTTTTTTCACAGGTCAGTGCAAGATCGAGGACCGAAAGGCCAACTGCACTGTAACGTTCTAATGTTTAAGCTAGAGGACCTGCTGGGTTACCATACCTCTCCTCACTGTGTGACTTGCCAGACACTGTTTTTAGTGATTTGTCAGCACTACTTTCAATCCAGGCAACTGTATTTCCTCCTCTGAATTTTATCACTGCACAATGGGGAGAGAAAAACAGAGTCAGTGACAAAGCTGAGATCACCGACATTCTGTATGGAATCAACAAAAATTATCTTGATCTTCCTGTCTCCTGTGACTTCAATATTACACGGTGCTCCCAAGGCACTATTTAAGACTCTGGTCTGCTGCTGTGCTCCTTCAAGGCACAGCACAAGCTGGAAGAACGGCACCTCATTTTCTACTGACAGACTATGCAGTCTTCAGGACCCAGCATCGAGTTCAATCATTTCAGACCCGTCCGCCTTCTTTCACATTCTTTTCGCACCCGCATGTGCCATTAGTTTCAAAAACGGATCATTGGACTCGAAACATTAACTCTCCTTTCTCTCTATAGATGTAAAAGAGCTGTTGAGTTTTGTTGAGACATTTTGTCTTTTCTTCAGAGAACGTTTTTCCATTGAAGGTTGCAGGAAGCGTCTGATTTCAGGAGAAGATGTTCTGAGGAGATGATAAGAATGACAAAGGGCTGGAACATTTCCACTGCAAAGGTAGACGAGCCAGCCTGGGACTGTTTATCCAAGTGCAGAGAAGGCTGTGTGAGAAACTGATTAACGTGCACATATTATGAAGAAGACAGATATGTGTGACAGAAATAAGCATGTTTTGGGAAGTAATAATACGCAGTAGCATAGATTAAAAGCAAGAGACAAGCGATTAAGTGGAAATTTAGAATAAATAATTTCAAACAGAAAGTGGTATTTGTCTGGACTTCACTATCTGAAAGTGTGGCACAGCTACATGTCAGTAGAATATTTCAGCAGTGTGTAGACAAACACTTGAATAGCCAGAGCACACTTGGATAAGCACCTGGTACTGGTAAGTGTGACGAAGGCAGACCGACGTGAGATGGGAGTGCCAAGGCTAAGGCAACCCTGTGTGCTTAAAAATGCCTGCTCGCGCGGCTCTGTGGCGCAAGAGAAAGCTCGTTGGATTTCCTCGTGATTGCTGAAGTTGACATTCCAAGATCATCGATATGCGTCTCAGCAGAATCGTGGTTTAGTTCTTGGTTTGATATCTGATCAGACCACACTTGGCTGCTCCATTGCAAACCTGCAATATTGGAGCAGGAACCCAAATGCCTTGAAACGGACCTTCTTTATTCGCACAAAAGAACAATTCCGATGTCTATTGAAGATAGAGCTCGATTATTATATCTGTTAGCCAGTAGGAAACACGATGATGTTGATAGGCTATAAAAAAACATTAACATACTGGCTCAGCCATGATGATATCGAATGGCGGGGCGGGGCAGGAGCGGTGGGAAGAATGGCCTCCTCACCTTCCGTCCTGACTGGGCTGTTGCTGGCCCAGGTCTTTAAACACTAACATATTGAGGGCAATGTGAATCTACATCAAGAAATATTAAGGTCTCACGTGTACCTCGCTGTCCTCTCAGCTGGATTAGACAAATCCTGTCGCAGCTTCAGATCAGAAAGTGGAGATTTCTGATTGCTCTGTCAGGCTGAACAGAGGCTTCCAGGTGGACAAATGGAACAGGCGTCCACGTGGATTCTGGGGATTCAGGGGCAGACTCGCCCTTGCAAGGTTGGAATTCTGACCAAGGTAATGAATATGAATATCTGACATTTTGAATATTACTCTGGGTTCTTGCTACTTTGCACTGTGGTGGCATAGTGGTTCGTTGACTAGCATTGCTGCCTCACAGTCTTGGGCAACTGACTGTGTGGATTTTGCACGTTCTCCCTGTGACTGCGTGGGTTTGCTTTGGGTACTCCGGTTTCCTCCCTCAATACTAAGATATACAGATCATTTCAATTGGTCATGCTAAATTTCCCGTAGTGTTCGGTGCATCTGTCAAAGGGAAATGGGTCTGGGTGGGTTGGGCCGAAGGGCCTGTTTCAACACTGTAGGGAATGTAATCTAATCTAAACTGGAATTCAATTAGATCTTGAATAGCATTGCGCTTTGTATACTATTTATACAAACCTTGCCACGTGCTCTTGGATGTCGTAATGAGAAAGATTATTGACGTTGTGTGCAGTGTTGGTCAATGTGTCAAATGAACTTTCCAAAGGAACTTGGTGCAGTGTCAGTGAATCGAATTCTGTGACGAATTGAAACTGACGGAAGGAAAATCCCAGTACAGTAGTGACCAAAAATTGCTCGTGATCAACGCAGGAAGCCACGGTAAACTTATATTCAGTAACCCCTCCCCCATTCACCTATTGTACTCTCTGCCATTTTCTCCCCCCCTCCCACCGCGCCCCCACCAACCTCTAGCTTATCTCTCCACGCTTCAGGCTCTCTGCCTTTATTCCTGATGAAGCGCTTTTGCCCGAAACGTCGATTTCGCTGCTCCCCGGATGCTGCCTGAACTGCTGTGCTCTTCTAGCACCACTAATCCAGAATTATATTCAATAACATCTTTTTTCACCACGTTTTTCTCTGTCCTTTTCCTGAACCTGATGTGACATAATGGATGATCAATAATCAGTACAATCACCTCTGATGTGTGTTTCAATTCAGATCCACAGCAAAAAATTGAGTAATTGAATTTCTGGCCTCAGTGGCAAGAACAGGAGCCGTTGAACGTCCTCTGATGTCAGCTCCATTGGGGAAATTGATCAGGTTGCCGTGCTTCTATAGCAGACTGGAGGTGTCTGAGCTGCCGAATTTGAGAGATTGATCCACGCCAGGCGCTCATTTCACTGATATTGACCAGGGTGATTGCAACATCAGGCTGAGAACAGCTCGAGGACCGAATATTACTGTACAATAAAGGCTCTTTGGCCCTTGATGTTACATCCAACGCGATCCTAATCAAATGTCAAACCGAACGACATTTTATAATTATGACTCAAAAGATTATCCCCAATCATTGAAAAGCCCTATAAGTTAGTGCATCTCCGACTGTTGAGTCCTAGGCGTTCTGCAACTTTTCTACTCACTGAGAATAGAACATGCCTCGGCATCTATCAGCCGCAATTTAAAGCTGCGTGCCCTTGTGCCAACCATCACCATTTGTAAAAAAAAGTCCTTCACTGTCCACCTTAAGAAAGCATCTGATCATCTTGTATGTCTCTATTAAATCATCTCTCAAACTTCTTCTCTCTGTCATAAACAGCCACAGGTCCCTCAGTCTTTTCTCGTAAGTCTTTCCCTCCAAAAAAGACAGCACAGCAGTTAATCTCCTCTGCACCCTTGCCAATGATTGCACATCCGTCCAATGATGTGGCGATCAGAACTGTATGCAATTCCACAATTGCGGCCACCAGAGAATTTTCGAGTGCAACATGACCTTATGGCTGTGAAACTCAACCTCTCTCCCAATAAATCAATCATTCCGTGGCATTCCAAACAAACCTGTCAACACGGGTGGTAACTTGCAGCGTTTTTTGCACAGTAGCGCCGAGGTCTCTCTGTTCAGCTTAACTTCCAAGTATATTACTTTGAGCCCAGAACTCTTTCTTCTTATTGCTACTTCCAAAGTGAATGACCTCACATTTTCCCACATTAATTTCTATTTGACATCTCTGAGCTTAGCTCTGCAGCTTATTCATGTTCCACTGCAACCTGCAGAAATATTTTGCACTGTTCAAAACTCCACTGAGCTTCGTGTTATCGGGAAATTTACTGACCAATCATTCCATGCCCTAATCCAGGTTATTTATAAAAATGACAAACAGCAGTGGACCGAAAAAAAAAGCCTTCTGCGAAACCATTAGTTTATGAAATCCAGAACGAATATTTCCCATCAACTACCCATTCTGTCTTCTTTCAGCTAGCCAGTTTCTGATCCAAACCAATAAAAAAACCTTCAATCATACGCCTATGTATTTTATACAGTAGCCTACCGTGGGAAATATTATCAATGCCTAAGTGAAAACTATATCCACCATTTTAATCGCTTCACCCTCATCCACCTAATAGCTCAAATTCTCAAAGAGTTCAATCAGGTTCGTGAAGCACAAACTACTCTTCACAAAATCGAATTGACTATCCCGAATCAACTTTTTCCTTATTAGATGATCATAAATCCCATCTCTCATAACTTTTTTCCAACAATTTTATCAACAACGAAACTGAGGCTCAATGTTCTGCAATTATCAAAGTTCTCCTCCTCTTCTTGGAGAAGGGGTCAATATTTACTAATTTTGAGTCTTCTCGCACTAATCACAGAGACGCCGATGACACAAAGTCCACAGTTAAATGTCTCCACCCATGATTCCCAGAGAATCCTAGGATACATCCCATCAAGCCCAACGGACAGATCTTTTTTCACACTTTCAAGAATTGCCAACACAAACTCCTTACGAACATTAATTTCGTGTATTCTAATAGGTTCTATCACAATATTCTCCTCGACAGCATTGCCTTTTTTCAGTTGTGACACAGATGAATAGGTACCACCTATTCCGATCACCAAAGTGCTCACTTCCCTCCACATCGAACAGATTGGTACATTACCCTGTACCAATTCCAATGTGGCTTTGCTTATTGTTGGCCTGACTATATGCTATGTCAGGAAATCCTCCTGGACACATTGGACAAAAACTTACAGATCAGATTTACTCAAACTATAAACTTCCCAATCATTATTGGTCAAGTTAAAATTCCCCATAACAACTACCCGTTATTTTCGCTCCTATTCAAAATCATCTTTGCAATCTTTTCCTCGACGTCTCTGGAATGCTTCAGTGGGCTATTGAAAACTCCATTCACAGTGACCTCTCCTTTCCTGAGTCTAATATCAGACCTTTCTAGCACAGTAGACTCCGTAGAGTGCTCATCAAATATTCTTTTCGCTCCCGTAATGCTGTCCTTGGCTAATCATGCCACACCTCCCCCTCCTTAGACACCTTCCTTGTTCTTACTGAAAAATCGAAACTGCGGCACTAGGAACTCCCAGTCCTTTCACTGCTCCATTCATGTCTTTGAAATGGGCACAAGATCGAACTCCCAGTTAACAACCCATGTTCTAAGTTCATCTACCTTATTCCAGCTGCTCCTGGCGATGAAGTAAACACACTTGGAACCATCTTCATCCTTGCCAGTACCCTCTTGCAAACCTAGTTATGTCCTCACTACTCAAAACGTCCTGTAAAACTGACCTGTAATTCATGTTCCCATTGTGCTTCTGAGTTCACGCAAACCCTCCGGAAGAGCATTAGCAAATTATCCCCCCTCCCCTCACCACTCCCAGAATATTGGTTCTCCTGTGGTTCAGGTGAAAACTATCCTATTTGTTGAGGTACCACCTACTTCAGAATAAGACACAATTATCCAGGTATCCAAATCCTGCCCCTCTGTACCATCCTGGTAGCCTTATGTTCAAAAGCTCTCTACCTATTCTTCATCTCTGCACGACGTGTCATGGGTAACAAATCAGAGAGAACAACTCTGTTTGATCTAGATCGAAGGTGTCACTCTGGCTCACTGAATTTCAGCCATATATGCCATTTCTTACCAATGTTGTCGTTTCATATGTGGACCATGACTTGGGACTACTCTGCCTCTCCCTTAAGAATCGCACAAACACGATGCGAGACATTACAAGCCCTGGGAGCTGGGAGGCAACATACCAGTCATAAGTGTGTCCCCACCCACTGAATTTGCAATCTGTTTCTCTCACGATGAAGTCTCCAAAAATAATGCTCTCTTCCTGTCCCCCCATCTCTTTTGAGCAACAGGAACAAACTCTGTGCGAGAGACCTGTACCCCATGTGTTACCCCTCCTAAGTCATTCCCCCTCAAAAGTATCAATAACGGTATGCTATGCTTATAACGGCATAGCATACCTGAGGTGTTACGGCCTGCCGAAAACTCCTTTCAATTATCTCCTCAGTATCCCGAATAATCCAACGTCCAGCTCCAGTTTCCATCGACACTTACGAAGAAACTAGAGTTGGATGCACTTCCCACAGATGCAGATACTTGGGACATTACTAGTGACTCTTGCCTCCCACATTCTACAGGAAGAACATTCATTTGGTTGACCATCAATTCCAACGTTCTGAATTCTTACACACCCACACACACCCCGACACACACACCGACACACACACACACACACACACACACACAAACACACACACATACACACACATACACACATATGTTGCAATAGAACGTTGAATAAAGCAGCATTCACTCAAAAGATCTATCTTCTGATTTTGTGGAGTGGCCTGCTCTTGGGAAATGCCTCCGTTACATACGACCACACAGAAATATTCCCGAGGAGAATATGCAACTCTTAATAGAGATACAGAGGTGATGTTTGAGACGGATTCGATTTCTCAAAACGCTCATCATACACTGTGTTAAATTGTGAAAAGGACGCTTATATCGTTTCATGTTATTGCAATTGCTTTAAACCCATACAGATTATTAAAACAAGACAAAAAGAATGATATTTTTCTCTTTGGATATTTTCAATATTGTTGGAAAAATTCTAATCGAAATGATATATTTTTTTAAAATTACTACTGTGAAGCTGAGAGAATTCAAACAGGAATATGTTTCGAGTCTTGTCACGGGATATTTTTGGGTGAGATAAGTGAGCAGCAAATTCACTCAATACCACCTCTGTGATTGCAACCAAATGTCCAATGCAACAGATAAAAAAAAAATTGTGTGTTTCTCAGCAGGTCTGTTCCACCTCACTATGACATAATATCCCTTTGATTCTCGCCATCGTCTAATAGGTTAGGTGAGTGGGGATATCAGGATCGTCATGGTAAAATGAGAGGTTACGAGAATTAATTCCACAATATTGGGAACACTTTGTATCATAAAACAGTTTTACAGCAGACTGAGCTAAGCAGCTTCCCTTTAATGCTGAGCTAAAGCAAATAGCTCAGTTCTTTTAAAATTTATAGAAGTTCACTTAGATCGAGCTGCTAAACCGTTCATAATAATTTTCACATTTAGTCGTTTTCAGTTGTATGTGTTATACAATTACTTTCCAATTAACGTTAACCAATTAGAGAGTGTGTACTTAACACAACCCCATCCCTACAGAGCAGACCAACTGTCCCCGTTAAATTCATTCCTTGTGTGTCTGTACGTGCCTGAAATTACTTTTCTCTGAAAAAAAGAAATAAGTACCAATTTCAAAAACATTACAATGAAAAAAAAACAAGCCATGCTCCAAACGTTTCTTTATCATTCATCACTGGTTTCGAAGTTGTAAACTTCAGTTTTAGAGCCATCTGTATGAGGAAATTTTCTTCCTGTTTATTCTCACTAAATTCATATCATCTGGAAAATTTCCGTATGGACACAAATCCCTTTTTCCTGGTTTCAGGCCACGCGATCTATTTGTCTGCTTCACCTCCCCATGAAGCCCCGCCTTGTCTTTTCTAATGGATTTATCCCATAGGATCTCAGTGGATTCCTTTGCAATGTTTTTATTTCCAAGTAAACGCTGTTCATTCTTCCTGACGTCTTCTGATTCCAGGCATATCCCTCCATGTGTTTTGCCAGGTCTTTCTATCCCAGTAAAGTCCGTCTTCAGAAAGAATGCTGTGTCCAGTTCAACATAGGCAAACCCATTGTAATGGTGTATAATGCCATTACCAGTGTAGGGAGGATGGAGCTATTTCAGTCACAGGTAATTCATTTAGTTGTCGTATAATGGATCAATCCCTCACGGGGAAGTAACTGTTATTCCTCACTTTTGCCCCTTCTCTGAAAATTATGAGTGGGTAAACAGGCAAAGTCTTTTCCCTGAGGTGGGGTAGTCCAGAACTGGCGGGCATAGGTTGAGGGTGCTAGGGGTAGGATATGAAAGAGGACTAAAGGGCAACCTCTTCACACAGAGTGCGGTAGTGTATGGAAAGTGTAGCCAGAGGAAGTGCTGGAAGCTGGTGCAATTGCAGCATTTTAGAGGGATTTGAATGGGTATATGAATAGGAAGGATTTGGACGGATATGGGCCAGGTACTGGCAGGTGGGACAAGATTGGTTTGGGATATCTGGTCGGCATGGACGGGTTCGACTGGAGTGTCCGTTTCTATGCTGCACAAGTTCAGAAATAGGCCATTTAGGGCAACAAATCCACAGCGACCCTCCAGGGAATAGCCCTCCAAAAACAATTATCTCGCTTATTACTCTCCATTCGCTCCTGAATTAGTCAACTTACCGACAGTTGACCGCGTTGGAGTCAAAGTAGGCCTCTGGCGCTGTAAGGCAGTCGCGCTAACCAGTGAGCCACTGTGTGGTCCTGCAGCAAAATTACAAGTCACATGCAAACGCGTGTGACGTGCAATCCCTATCAGAGATGGTCTGCTTTTGTTGTTTTCCCTGACAGGAACAATAAATCCTGATTCCCTGACTAGGAAATGAACCCAAACCACAATGGTGGAAGCGTTGAATCAAAAAACCAGGTTGCACAGCTGGTGCAAATGCATCTTCTGTTAACATAATAACTTTGTTTATCTGCGATGAGAACTTTCTTTCAAAATAAGATGTTCGTGACACACCAAGTTTAATGCACGATGTCATTTCCACTCATCAAACATCCATACATTCTCATTTCCAGTTTGCAGTGTTTGGCCCGCAGTCCGGCGTCTGAAGTGTTCATCTGAATGATACTTTCCCTGCAAACCATTCATCTCAAATGAAACAACATAGGGGAGTGAAGTCAGATTCGGTTAGATTTGTTCATGACCCAAAAGAGAACTGAACCTCATTTTCACCTATATAGGTAAATATACAGACACACCTGGCGAGAGTGACAAAGGCCTCAGGAGAGACCGACTTCATGAGGAATTTCACCATTTGGCTTCTTCTTCCTTCACTTTAGACTTTAAAACAAGAGCCTGTTTATGGAAGCAAAGGGGTAATCAGGCAGTCGGCTGTCATTCGAGGACAGGCCCAGACATGAAGAATTGATACATGCTCAAAGTAAACCTCCTGAGGCAGCGTGGCTTCCTGTGATCTTGCAGCCTCCTGCCTGTTTACTTCGTAGTTGTTTAGTCGCAACATAAGGAACAGAATCATTAATTCGCTTAGCCTTACTTTTCTTCTGCCACTGTTTCCACGTTGCTCTACGGCGTCTACAGTCTCACGTTGTTCTTCCTGTCAAACTGGAGCATTCTTCGCGTCAGCTGCGTGTTATTCTCATCTTCATCGAACTGAAACTGCAAACTCAAACAGATTAGCCCTGGAGAAAATGGCTTCACGTTTTTTCATCAGAAAGAATTATGAACAACAGTGAGAAAGCACGCTTGGATGTTTGCTGCAGTATATGAGCGAAAACGCAGCAAAGTCCCAGTGGGACTCGAGCTCGTGGCCACTGGCAAACAAGGTTAGAGCTGTAATCACTGAGCTGCAGAGCCATGTGCGAAAGTGGTGCTTTTTTAAAACTGATATAACAATGATGACCTCTCGCAGAACAAACTCCATCAATCGAGGTTTGTGATGCAAACTGAGATTTGTGGTGTAAAATACTACTTGAAACCTACTCGTTTGATCATTTGTTTGATATAACACTTTGTCAGCTTCGCAATATCTCCTGATACGACTGCAATCAAGATGTGCTTAAACTCCAGTCAGAGGAAAGCCTTTGAATTTCCATTATATGAAAGGCACGATACAGTATTGATACAATGTTACTGCCGTTGATTTGAACACGTATCAGTTTTTCTTCTTCACTTGGTGAGTAACACATTTCCTAATGGCATTATGAGATCTCCTTCATGAAGAGAATTCATGCTTTATGGCTTTAGTACATGAAATTTACGGCGACCGACAAAAACGAGTTAAAATCAAGCATGATCAAAAGGTTGGAATTCGAGGGAATGCAGACATCTGAGACAGCACTATTTTAAAAAAAAATCTTGGACGTCGGATTCGCTGACTGGGTTGGCATTTAGTGACCACCTCTAATTGTTCTTGAGACGGCTGTAGGACATTACAACGATAAATGGAGCGGAGACAGTGAAAAGATTTGAATAAACTGACGAAAACTTTGATAATTAGCTGAGCCATGATGGATGAACAACCCCTGTTGTGAATTCTCCCACGGGCATCAGATTTGTTCGCAGACCTCAGGATTGCATCATTGGGTGAACAGTCTGCAACTTCATCCCTTCCACCATGTGGGAGCTCATGTGGAAAGGTAAAGCTGCGAAGGCAGCAGCACACGGTTGTGAAAATATGCGGTGCTAAAAACGTCATACAGGTAAGTCATGATTAAACACTCTACAGCCATCAAGTACAGGCTTGCAAAGAGGCAGAGGGCGTGTGACCAGAGGGGGAGATGAGAGGATGGATGGAAGTGCATTAGGGTAGTTTAGACCAAAGGAATGGAAGAGAGTTTGAGCTGCAGAAGAGCAGAGACGTCGAAGAACCGTATGATATCAATAAGGGACAAGTATGCATACTTGTGGAGGGATCTCACCATGATCATGACGTGACTCGTTCAGACTCAGACAATAGCCAAGGAGAAATTGAGTCAGTGGTAAGGCAATTTCTACATCAACGTGGCCAATGCTGCCTTACACCGCATCTCATCCACTTCCAGCAACTCTGCACTCAAGACCCACACTCCAACTTTGACAAATGTAAAATCCCCCGGTCATTACCTTCCACCCCACCAATCTCCCTTGAGATCATATCATCCTCCACCATTTCCAGTACGTGCAAACGGACTCCACTAACAGACATGTATTTCCTTCCCTACCACAAGCCGTTTTCTGTGAAGATAATTCCCTCCGTGACTCCCTTGTCAGCTCTACGCCACCCACCAAACGACCCTCCCCTCCAGGCACCTTCCCATTCCATCAAAGGATTTGCAAAATCCACCCACACATTCGCTTTAACTCTGTCCAAATACTCAAATGATTCTTCCACATCCATCAGAGTTTTACTTGCAAATCCACACATGACATTTACTCTATCCGTTGCTCCCAATGAAGTCTCCTTTACATTGGAGAGACAGGATGCCTACTTGGAGAGCGCTTCAGAGAACATCTCCGAAACACCCACACCAAGCGACATCACTGCTTGTAGCAGAGCACTTTAACTCTCCCTCCCATTCAACCAAGTGCATGCAGGTCCGGGGTATCCACCATCGCTGGACTTTTACCACCCGACGCCAGGAGGAAGAAGGCTTCATCTTTCATATTGGGGCCGTTCAACCACACGGCATCAATGTGAACCTCAATATATTTCTCATTTCAACTCCGCCATCTTATCCCAGTTCAATCGTTTCATGTTGGCACCGGTCTGACGAACTTTCCTATCTGTCCATCTTCCTTCTCGCCGATCCACTCCACCCTACTTACTGACCTAACACCATTTCCCCACCTCAACCGACCTTTCACACTCTCAGATACCTTGCCTCCTCCTATTTATCTTTCTATCGCCTCGGCTCACAAGCCTCTTTCCAAATGAAAGACTCTTGTCTGAAACGTCGATCCTCCTGCTCCTCGAATGCTGCCTGTACTGCTGTGCTTTTCCAAGACCACACACTCTACTCAGTTGCGAGGCAGTGGATTTGCGTTGGGGAATGAAGACAGAGGCCTCAGTTTTGCATGATTCAATTGTAGGAAATGTCTGCTCCAACAGATTAATAATTCAAACCTTATTTCGGCTTTGGAACACTGTGGTAGATTAGCAGGCATGTGAATTTGAAGCCTGCCAGTCTTGCTCCAGAACCAAGTGGAAAGCTTAACTGCCAGCTCTGGACCGTCATCAAGTGCATTATCCACACTCTGACATTGTGCTTGCGCGCGTGCTTAATGATGGCATTCTGCAGAGTTGTGATCTAAAGATGGACATGACTAATCGTACTCATGTTCACAAGATGAATAACCAGAAAAGATAGCCACCTTTACTGCTTCATTCCAATGATCCATTCTTTGCGCAACGGCAAGTTTTGTAATGAAAAAACATTCATCCTCATGAAACTTCCATTCACTTTATGTCTACTCAGCCATTCAATGGGATCTCAGCTCATCTGATGTAGTTCAAATTCACTTTACTGATTGTGCTCCATTACAAGTGATAAACTAATGCCGAATCATAACATCGAATTCCCGCTAATTTTCGAAGTTTGAGAGTATTTTAACAACCTGTGCGAGTTTACAAGAAATTGATTAAAATGAAACGAGCAAAAAAAATCTCTTGCTGCCCACAGCAGCTTTAGTCAAATGAGAAAGTTCAGAGAGCAAAAAAAAACCTCAGTTTCTCTCTGTGCAGATGTAAATAGAAGCTGCTCCATGAAAAGTTGGAACTGCCAGCTTGATGTCCCAATGCTCCCTGTTTCGTGTCAATGGAAGATGCTACAGTCGAGTTTGGAGCTCCCAGCCTCATGCGACGTATACCATCTCAACAGAAGCTGTTCCACGCAATGTTGGAACTCCCAGTCCCTGGCATTTCAAGTGACTCTATACTTTCAGAGAAATACTTCGCACTCACTGATGTCACTACTAAACCCATATCCACTAGCTCATCCCTATCCAGATTTCCAGTTTAACTTTCTCTGCTGCACCACACAGTTTCTTGTACCACGCCTGAAAACTGGAACGATACGATATTCCACAGCAGTGGTCACTTCCTTGAATGAGGAAATTAGTAAAGTAGCCGATGGTCAACTGCATTTATTTTTCAGAAATACATTCCAGCAGTTCCCTGCGCTATTCCCTGACGTTTTAATTTTCTGGAGAAATATATCAATTTTCGGTTTCAACAAACAAAGTGATGAAATATCCATCGGCTCTAGAGATACTGAAGTTAACCATTCATCCCACCAGGAACTTGCATGTCTCACTCCCTGTCTGTCAAGTGTTCCTACTGTTCATGTGTTTCTATTCCTAACATATCCTCTGCCACGATCTTTACAGTTTTTTGCATCATGCTATTCCATGATCGTGCAGTGGTTAGCGCTTTGCATTGTGGCAGCAGAGAGACCATCTCCAATTTGACTTCCAGTATTGTCATTTGTTACCGTTTTATGCAGAGTAAGACATGCTTAACAAATGCAGGATGGAATCAATCTTTTCTAACATGAAAATATTCGTCGAGGTGATGAGGCCCTTTTACATCTCTGCTTTCTATGTATCAGGATTCAAACCCACCCATTCTCGGAGATTTCTCCCCATCCCACGATCAGTAACCCTGCTTTAGGTCCATCCTCCAATTTCACTGAGGCATTTGGCAATCAAGCACTGGCATTGCCGTTGTTCTGTCTGTGTAGCTGCAGTCAATGTTCTTGTACAAACGTGACCCAATCTCACAATTAGGACCTGACAATCAGTCGATCCATTTATATCCTGCTGTTGTGAGATCAGTGCTCATTTCAGAACTTTTTCCTGACATGTACCAGAGATCACTGGAACATCAGGCTCAGGAAAAGGACACAATGCAGTATTCAGCAAACGATTTTTTTAAACGATCAGTTTCCCTATTCTAGTCTCAATGGAGAAGCGGAGATTGTGAGGAAACATGACTGAAATGTGCATAACAATGAGAGTTAAGGCAAGTTCGGCTGAAGGAAATGTTTATTCTCGGTCAAATGCCAAGGGGTGTAGACTAAATGTATGGCGTAGAAAGTTTTCAGTAGATAAGCAGCAAATAATTCATCCACTCATTGTGATAAAATCAACACAACCCTCAGAGGCATTCAGTCTGTATTTGTGATGATAAGGCATACAAGGCAAAGGGAGGGAAAAATGAATGAAGACAGTCAAGCAGCTGTTTCTTCCAAGAATGCATCCAACGCGTTTGAGAGCTGCCACCCTCCTTGGTCTGACCACTGTACTCGTCCCTGGTCGTGTCGTGGTTCTGAATTGCCACTTTTACAATTGCGGTCCGGGTTCAATTCCCTGTAATGGCACTTTTGTTCAGCATCAACATCATGGCCATCTGTAGGATTGCTTTCAATGCTTCGAATCAAACAATGTATCTACGAACATCAGAGTCAACGTCCCAGCCTCTTAAAGAAGGAGAAGGTGCCTTAGCACTCCATGGACCAACATGAAACTGAGATCTTTATTTTGTTTCCTTACCATTTCGAGAAGCCACAGCGATTGGTTCGTTGGCTCTGTGAAATTGAAAAGTGCAGATTCGCAGTATGTGGGAATATTTGGTCTTCTTCACTTCTGATGACACTGCGACACTGTAATGTTCTCGGGGACGTGTACTGAAAGAGGTTCTCGTGTCTGTATATCAGGAGTTCAAACTTCATCTCGGCTTCAGAACAATGAGGAAGATTAGGTTGTGAGTGTAACGAATACCTGCGTTAACCTCGAGCTAGAGAGGAGTGAAGTACCCACATTCTCAATCCTGTGCCTTGCCTGAGGCACAACGACTCTCAGGTTAAAGCACCATCAGTCAACTCGCGTGATCTCTCTCTCTGTCTCTCTCTCTCTCTCTCTCTCTCTCTCTCTCTCTCTCTCTCTCTCTCTCTCTATCTCTCTCTCTATCTCTCTCTCATGAAACAGCAGGCCTGGGAGTATGTGAACTTTGATTTCAAAGCTTTATTTTTAGATATGAAAATGAATAATTGACAATCCAACTGTATGGGGTCCCTCATGGAAGAGTGCAGAAGTCAGTGAAAGAAGTCTTCATTAAGGTGGAAAGTGATAGTGCTGACTGACATTATGAGCCGAAATCTAAATTGCAGAAATGACACTGATATGAAGCGTGAGCAGGGGACAACGAAATAGCGAACAGAATTTAAAGGGATGAGAAGTACTTTAAAAGCATTTGCAGGAACTGCAACTGCTTCTCACACCTGTCAGACAAAGAAAACTGAGGATGTGGCCATGTCATGGCTAACTAGGGATATGAGGGCATAGCACTGGACTCAAGAAGGAGGCTGACGAGGAGGCTGAAAATAGCAGCAGGCATTAAGACTGGGAGCAGTTCAGATGTCAGCAGAAGATGAAGAAAGAATTAATGCAGAGCGAAATCTCGCTTGACAGTAAGCTTGAGAGAAGCAAACAATGAATTGTTAAAGCTCTTGAAGTTAAACGAAGGGAGAAAGAAACGATTATTGAAAACAAATCCCTTACAATGAGCAACAGTGGATGTAATAATGTGGGATAAATATATGGCATACCAAAAAAATTGTATGTTGGTTCTTTCATCACAATTGATGACACAAGTAATATTTCTAAAGTACTGGGAAGAAAAAGTGACGGAGGAACTGAAGAGAATCAATATTTTCAGGGAGATGGTGTTTTGGAAATTGATGAGATTAAAAGACAAGAAATTCCACCAACTGCGAATCAAACACCAGTGTACTTAAAGTCACCCTATATGCAGCGAAGGTGTTCTGTAACTAGAGTGTGGAGTCTAAATAGAGTAAATTCATTGTCATATTTCAATATTCTATCGACTCTGAAACAATATCTATGGCTTGGAGGTCAGTCATTGTGACCCCACTATTTATAAAAGGGAGTAGCGAGAAAACATGGAATGACAGAAAAGTTAGCGTAACAATGGATAACTGTAACTGAATTGATCAGAGCCAGCATAAAGTTACGACACTAAAATAGGAAAGGAGATATTGTCTTCTTGTACACAAATCGCTGAACGTAAGCATGCAGGCGCAGCAGCAGCTGAGGAAGGCAAATGGTGTGTTAGCCTTTGCACTTAGAGGATTTTAACACAGGAGAAGGGAAGACTTGCTGAGATTGTGCAGGGTCTTGTTGACACCACAACGGAGAGAGTTGTGTGCAGTTTTGGAATCCTTCTCTGGTAAAGGATGTTCTCCAGACGGAGACTGCATACCAAAGCTTACCAGCCTGATCCATGGCATGGCAGTACTGACGTATGAGGGCAGAATGGATTCGTTAGGATGAAAATCACTGAAGTTTAGAATCACGAAGGAGGATATCACAGAAAGGACTAAAAATCTAAAAGGTACACATAAGGTAAATGCAGGAAGGATGTTTTCAATGACCAGGGTGCCCATGCCATAGAATGTGGGGATGTGGCGTCAATTCTAAGAATATGGGGTCGTCCATTTAAGACTGAGTTGAGGATTTTATTTTTTAATCAAATACTGGTTACTCGGTGACATTTGCTGCCACAGAAAGTAATTAAAGCCAGAACGTGCAATGTTGACAAGATGAAGATATCAGTAGGTTTGAGGGCAAGAGGTATCAAAAGGTGTAGGCCGAAAGAGGTCGCAGGTTACTGTGCGGAAGGATCAGCCAAGATCATATGAATTACGGCGAAGGATCAAATATCACAACAAGCCAGTCCTGTTCTAATTTTTCATGTTTCCATTCTGTTAAAGGTGGGATATAAAGACCAATTGTTTTTAACTGACACAGGTATCAGTGAGACATTATCTAGATGTAAAAAATATCCCGTAAATATTTACCAAACACCAATCGGGGAGCAATTTTAGCATACGGACGTCAGCAATTCGAGGAGGTGCAAAGTAATGTTTGAGGTTCGTAAACTGGCTGTTCTGTATCTCAATTTCAATCCAGTTCTTAAATTACTGAATGTTCTGATAAAAGCGACATTGTATGTAAAAAATAAGTAAACATATTTAAAACGTTGCTGGTACTGGGTTGAGGGAGTGTTAGGAAATGGTGGGGAAGGGGAGCAGTGAGAAAAATGAGTCGGGTTTTTGTTGAGGGATTGACAACGAATGACCCCAAATTCCAAAACTTCTGAGACCAGCTATCCTGATCAGGCGTACTGTCCCTTACCTTCCTGCTCCATTATTGCCGTCTATGAAACATTTACAGCAAGGTAAGGGACAGAGGTATTCATGGGGTACACTTTCCCATCAATTCCAGTCACTAATACACAGCCAAACGTCTCCCAACAAGACCAACTCCTCATGAACCACAGCAATGATTTCAAACAATATCGTTTATTTTCAGCTGTATTCACACTAAAGATAGATAAACCAACAGTGACCTGATAAATTAAAAAAAACAAGATAAAGCTGAACCAGGAACAGCGGCGGCTGACTGGGGTCTGTTTCTGGGAAGACGACTCAAGGTCTCTTTGGCTGAATTGGCCACCCCAGATACACTG
The DNA here is from genome assembly GCF_020745735.1 of Hemiscyllium ocellatum. Classification (NCBI taxonomy): domain Eukaryota; kingdom Metazoa; phylum Chordata; class Chondrichthyes; order Orectolobiformes; family Hemiscylliidae; genus Hemiscyllium; species Hemiscyllium ocellatum. The sequence goes on along the minus strand of NC_083414.1, from coordinate 78,583,251 downwards.
TGTTTGGGTCCAGAGTCATATAATAACCAAACATGAAACCTCTAACTGGGCTATAGCACCTGGTGCTTCCCTCCCCTTTAGCCCTCACTCACCGAATATCTATTGAAGGTAACAGCATTTCGTTCCAATGATCACTCGCCGAAAACATGCTCAGCAATCATGTTGAACTTATGCATGCTGCAGGACCCATCCCAACTGATGACGTAAAGAAGATGCGGTCCTACAGGACCAAGCTGGAGGCTGTGGTCCTCCACACCGTCAGAGAAACTCATGGGCGCGATGGGGGCTCTGATCAATCATAGAATGCTGTTGGGCTAAACTAATCTATCCAGAACTTCCACATCCCAACGCTCAGTCAAAGTTCGCTTGAAAAATTTTTCCAGTTCAAAACACAATTGTTAATGATGACTCTGTTCTCTTTCCCGCAGGTGAAAGTGAGGACTGCAGATGCTGGAGATCAGAGTCAGCATGGGAACAGTGCTCAAAATGTACAGAAGGTCACGCAGCATCCGAGGAGCATGAAAAACGAAGTTTCAGGCAGGCACCTTTCATCAGTAACATTTCAGGGAATCAATTTATGATCAATAATGCTATTATCCCTCATTTTCCTTCATCCCCAGATTTCAGACACAATGGTCTCACAGAACTTTTGTCTTTTGTTTTGACAATCTACATTTATCTGATCGTTTTGGATTAGCTTCATGAAGTCTTAATATTACCTCATCAAAAAAAATCAGCAGAGAGTTTACCACAATTTTTCATGAACAATTCTATTTTCGCTTTAATAAATTAAACACGCATTTTTTTCAGTAGGCACCTCATTTTGTCTGGTATGATCGTCTGTAACGTCTTTCTCACAGCTTTAAACGGCAATCCTGTCAGTTTTGAATTAATTGACAAACGGTTTCTCATGGCAAACTGACAGCGTGCATACCTTTTCAAGATGAGGAAATATATCTGAATGAGTTGTGACTTGGACATTAGTTATCGTGAATACAAAGTAAATACAATCAAATTGTCATGATGTTGAGCTCTACCACTCCTTCAGAAGCTGCGAGACAAGCTAAATACTTCTAGGGTTGTCTGTTTTTTTAAAAAAAAGTATCAGTTTGCCAGTTTTTTGCTTCTGCACATGTTCTTGGGACGAAAGGTATGAAAAGTTGTGGGTCGAAAGCAGGAGCAGTCGCCTCCTTCCGTCATGCAACTTCCAGCTCTTCCTCTGCTTTTGTAGTTTTGTGAAAGCACTAATTGGCTTTAACATTGGATTTTAATGATAATCTAAGTGTTTACATGTTATTCTTGCTGCCCAAATATGGAATAAAACAATACATCAATTTTGATTAATTTCAAAATTTATGTTTGCATGTCCAGGTCATAATTCTACATTTAAGGAGAAGGTAGCATTACATATTGGAAACAATAAATGCTAACGATTTGCAGGCCATGGCTGTCAGAGCACGTAATCCAAATTACGAGACTTCCAGGGACGGTCTCTGTTTCTTTCACCCTGGAAACTGTCTGATCCCCCATCCTTCTGCACGTGATGCCTTCAGTCTGTCTTGATTTTGTTACGACTGTTTTCTAATACATGGGCTATTCAATCATCTATTATGTTTCAGTTTCAAAAGAATGAGAATCCTTCTCTCAGAGCACACAGTCTCCGCAGCTCAATGCTTAGATCGGGGAGGAACATGGACAAATGAAAGGCTGAATGCTTCATTTCTTTGCTCTAACCAGACTCTGGTGTTGAAATCTGAAATCTGAAATGAGACAAAATAAGCCAATTGAGTGCAATCCTACTTTCTGGCTGATATCTTCTGATGCCACAGTCACTTCGCCAGAACGTGTTGTGCGTTTGCCTCTGTAAGTGAAATGGGGTTCAGATCACCGAGGGAGTGTAAACACAGGTTATCCATCTTAAACTGCAGTCGCATACATTGTAAAACGTGACTGGATAATAGCATTGCGATGAGTGCTTGAAACATTGAGGAACACAAGGGGACATACCAGGAGCTGAAAACTTGGATGACGGGCCTCTTTCCGTTCTGTAAAATGTCGATGACTTGCTCAAACTTATGACTTGATAAATATAACGCCATATGCATTGCCATTAAGAAGCAGTCTAACAGCTTGGGAGTCAGCACTTGTGGTGCATTGCTTAAGAGTCGGTGTTTTCCTCATCGCGGCCAGAGTTGGGTGCCAGTCAGGGAATCAGGTTTTATTGTTCCTGACAGTGATAACAGCGAGAGTGGAGCAGCTCTGAAGGGAATGCTTTCAATGTCTCAGATCAGTTAATGCCTCGAGAACATCAGAGTTTATGTCCCTGCTCCTGCAAGAAGGGGAAGGTACCTTGACAGTTTCTGCTCAGTCGGTCAGTCCACCCTTCATTCCCCTCTCACAGAGTTTCTAAAGATTCCCAGAGTTGAAACGGTGCTCTGTTTAATTGTTTCCTTTACACTCCCACTGGTTGCACGTATTGGGTTGTTTGAAATTGATAATTTGCTCAAGAGCAGCGTGCGAGACGATTCTATCTTAACCTCCTCTGACAATACTGTGAGGTTGACTCTGGTGTTCTCAGTTGCATTCATCAATTGGAGACTTTTACCGGTATATTAAAAAGATCCAGAAATAATTACAAACAGAATGAAATTCTTTCAAGTGTTCTGCCTGCAAAGTACTCAGAAACTGCTCATTTTTGAGAGGTATTTCGGAAAACCACGTTTAAGAAGATAAACAGCTTGCTTTGCAAGATGGTTCTAATGAAGATCTCAATTTTTTCGAACCATTCAGTGGAATTGTGTTGATCATTTTAATACTTTGTATTACCACACCGACCCCTTGTTTAAAAAACGAATCTGTTAAACAAAGAATTGCGATATAATCGACAATACTTATAAGTGAACAATAGATTGAAAGTGGGCATGCATTCATATCAATAGTTCAGACATCCCAGCATTTCAAAGATTTTTCGTCCTGCAGATCAGGAATTCAAAGCACATTTCGGATTCGGGGCAATGAGTTTGTAAGTGTAATAAAGATTGGCAAGTTTTTGAGACAGTGAATAGTCAAATAAACAACCCCCAGATTTGCAAAAAAGCAAATCATTAAGCCACTAATTCAAGTGCGCTTGCTGCAGCTCTGTGATGATATCAGGGCCAGCAGAAACAATTGTAACTATTCAAAGGGTGAACAGCTAGTAAATATAATCAAATTCATCACTTCACTCCAATAGACCCCACATTGTGAAGCGGACAATTTGGCAAAGAAAACACACTTGCCCTCATGAAGCTTTCATTTACCCTGTGCTTGGGCAGTCATTCAATGGGATCACGCTGGTCTGATAATACTTAACTCTAGTTTCGTGCTTTAACTCGATAGTTCGAGGTAAACTTGTGCTGAAAAAGAAGTTGTGTATTCTCACTAATTTGGGAGTTTCGCGGCCGAACCACTCAGTTTCTCTGAATGGTAACTGAGAATATGTGATAGTTGTCAGCAGTGGTTACTTCCACATGTCAGGTTACTGTTGAAGTAAATGATGTTAAACTTCATTATCACTGAAACATGCATTTCAACAATTTCCTAGACTATCCTATCACATTTGATATTCCCTATAAATATATAAGGAGGGGGATTATTAAACCTGGGGTAATATAAAGGAAGACTGTAACAGTTTAATTCGATATATAAAGTAAAAAGAGCGGCAAAAGTGAACATTGGACTGCTGGAAAATGATACTGGAGAGATAGTAGTGGGGAACGATAAAATGGCCAAGGAGCTGAATAATTACTTTGGTCAGCCTTGGCGGTGGAAGACACGAGTAATACCTTAAACATTCAATACATTGAGGGGCCAGGGCTGAGTATGTTGGCCACCACCAAGGAGAACATGCAAGAAAAATTGAATGGTCTGAAGGTGGTTAAATAACCTTGACCAGATGGATTACATCCCAGTGTTATGAAGGAGATAGCTGAAGAAAGAATGGAGGTGAACGTGGTGACCTTTCAGGAATTACTAGAGTAAAGAACAATCTCAGAACACTGGAAACCCACTAACGTGACATCCCTCTTTAACGAGGGAATAAGGATAAAGACAAAAGGTCCACAATGAATAGCTTAAACTCGGTCGCGGGTAAGAATCTGGAATCCATTGTGATGGACAAGATTTCTGAATACTTGGAACTGTTTGGAAAAATAGGACAAAGTCACTATGGTTTCATCAAGGGAAGGTCATGCTTTAAAAATCTGTTGGAATTCTTTGAAGTGAAATTGAGCAGGCTTGACCAAGCACTGCCAATGGATATTGTCCCCCTGGACTTCAAGAAGGCTTTTGAGAATGTGTCACACAGGAGATGACTGAGTACGATTAGAACCCCTGGTGTTAGAGGCAGGGTAGTGGCATTGGTAGAAGCTTGGCTGTCTGGCAGAAAGGAGAAAGTGAGGACTGCAGATGCTGGAGATCAGAGCTGAAAATGTGTTGCTGGGAAAGCGCAGCAGGTCAGGCAGCATCAAAGCTGCAGGAGAATCGAAACACCCTCCTCATTCCCGAAGAAGGGCTTTACCCAAAACATCGATTCTCTTGCTCCTTTCATGCTGCTTGAACTGTCTGGCAGAAAGCAGAGAGTGGGGATGAATTGATCCTTATCAGGATGGCAGCCGGTGACAAGTTGTGTTCCACAAGGCTCGTGTTGGAATCGTAGCTTTTTACGGGTTACATTAACTATCTAGACGAGTGAATTGAGGGTCCTCTGACTAAATTTGCAGGCGATAAAAAGATAGAAAAATGGACAGGTCGTATTGAGAAGGTGGAGAGTCTGAAGAAAGATTTCTACATGTAAAGAGATTGGCAGATGTCTTCCAATGTGGGAAAGTGTGAAGTCATGAACTTTGGCACGAAGAATAGAGGCATGGTCTATTTTTAGAATGGTGAGAAAAAGTTCAGAAATCAAGAAGAACTTGAGAGTTCTGGTGCAGGGTTCTCTCAAGGTAAGCTTGCAGGTTGAGGCAATGGTAGGGGGTGCAATTGCATTTATTATTGATGGCATTTATTATGAGATGAATTGGATACTTCTCTAGTCAGGCCACATTTGGAGCATTGTGCATAATGTTGAGCGCCATATATCAGGAACGATGTACTGGCCCTGGAGCGTGTTCACAAGATCTTCACGACAATGCTCATAGGCATGAAAAGCTTATCGTATGAGGCATGTTTGAGAGCTCTGAGTCTATTCTCGATAAATTTTAGATGAATGAGAGGGATTGAAATGGAATCATGCAAAATACTGAATGACCTGGACAGGATGGATGTTGGTAAGATGTTTCCATTGTACGAACACCCAAGGGCACAGCCTTAGATGAAAGGGAACACCTTTTAGTACAGTGATGAGGAGAACTGTTTTAACCAGAGATTGGAGAATCTTGTAAATTTATTGCCACAGAAGGCTGTGGGGGCCAGATCATTGAGGATATCTGAGACGAAGTTAGATAAGCTTTTGATTATCCCGGGGATCAAGGGTTACCAGGAGTAGTTCAGGGAATGGGTTAGAGAAAACTGTCAGCGATGATTGAATGGTGGTGCAGACTCGATGGGCTAACTGGCCTAATTTCTGCTCCTATGTCTGATTGTCTTATGGTCCAAACCTCAAGGAGGCACCTTGTATCTATGAGAATATGGATTCAAGTTCTTCATGAAGGTCAGTAGCTGGAGGGAATAGTTAACTGTTTTAGAATGAAGGTATTGTGGCTGCTGTCGGGGTGGTGGATAATATTACATTCAGTGCAGGATCACACACCAAGTGCACTGTATTAATGTGGGAGAGTTTTTTTTCAAAACCTGGAACTCTCTGTCTCTGTCAATCACCGTGAGGAGTGGGGGTTGGGGTAGGAGGGCGTAACGTCCTCCCAGGCACTTAAACTATCCTCAAGCATGCATCCTGAGTGAAAGAATAGTCATGGAAGTGATTACATTCTCATTGTCTGTTTAGAATATAATGAGTGATTGCCCATCCCACCCAGTGTTCAATGCAATTACCTCGCATTCTCTCACGGCGGTACAGATCAACCTTCACTCAATCCTCATGGTGCCGTCATCCCAGGGATTAATCTGGTGGAACTCCTGTTCACTCTGCCTGTGATACAGAGATCACTCCTTATAAAGGAGAGAAAATCTATCCACAATGCCCCAAATACTGCCTCAACAACATTCTCAGGTTTGATCGCAAGAATTCGTTTCCCTCAATTAGCTGGCTCCGTTTTTTTGTGTGAAATAGGATACTATTCATTTACGATGCACTGTCACTCATTTGGAATTTCAAACATCTTTCCATCTGTAGTTAAACATTAATAAAGCTTGCACCGCGGGTGCCAATTCAGAAGGTCATCACTCTAGGGGAGGGAATCAATCACAACTGACGTTCCTAAAACAGTGAACGGCCACCTCCCTGAATGGAAATGAACTGCTGGAATATGGGATACACGCAGAGGAAGGGAGAGATCTTTCTTTCGATTTGCCATCTCGGGATGTGTACAGACCTGGTCAGGGCTGCATCTTATAAGGATCTTGAAGTGGGTGGTTAGTTCAGCTGTTCCTCAGGGCAGAAAAGAGTAAAACACAGTTTGCAGTCGCACAGAGACCCGACCAGGTAAGGGTGACCCACTGCTTTCTCGAAAGAGCATGAGACAAGCCGATATCCACAGATTATTATTCTGTGGCTCTAGATTATGAGCCAATGATGTGACCACCATACACTATCTTCCCATCTTTCAGATTCTGTACAGAGAACAACTTTAACATCCCAAGTTCAATTGTTTCGTAATGGACACGTGTTAAGAAGGGACTTGAAACAGATGTGTCCGGAATTAACAAAAGCACAAACGATGGTTTATTCAGGAGTTGCGCTGAGGCTGAGGAAAAGACTGGATGTCATAATGTTGGTAGTGGACAGGATTGGCGAGTGTGGAGGATATGGAGATGTAAACTGTGCAGGAGAAAATGAATCAAGATGGTTGAGGACAGTGTGTTTCATCCTCGCATCGTGGGGAGTAATTTGCAAATAATAATTTGCTAGTTATTATTTCTAAGGAATGGAATCTTCGATTGGGACTGAAAAAGTTGACTTGCACCTTTCCAAAATTTACATATTATCAGCATCAATTCAGTTCAATCGACAGACTGAGTGACTTACTGAGTGAATCAAGGAGGTTGAGAAAAGTCTCCATCATCCTCGCATATTGATGAGCAATTTGTTATGAATAATTTGCGAGTTATAATTCCTTAGGAATGGAATCGTTGATTGGAAATGAAAACGTTGACTTGACACTTTTCCAAAACTTACATATCATGAGCATCAATTCAGTTCAGACCGTTTCACTAGACAGCTCGAATGACTTACCAGGAACACCGGCACTAGCAAAGTTAGTATAGTAACCAGCTTGAATAGCCATCAGTATATCGTCAACCGCGATGCTAAAGATAATGCCTCTTTTGAATCCGACAGTGGACAGGATGCCTTGTGGGCCCCCAAATATTTCTTCACAGGCCAAGCAGGTGGTTGACTTATGCAAGAGTGGGGGCTGGTGGATATTTGGAGATGTCTTCATCCTACCGAGAGGGACTTCAACTTTTTTCAAACCAACAAAAATCTCACACAAGGATTGGCCTCTTTCTGGCTGTCTCACCCTTCTGGATTCTATTATGGGTTCCAAAGTTGTGAATATAACTATCGCTGATCACGAACCAGTCTATTTGGAGGTTAAGGCCAAGAGTGAAGGGCTAGGTTTGTGGAACTGCATTTGGGCCGTTTTCCCCTTAAGCATTCCAAATTTGTGCAATACTTTTTGAAGGATTTTCAGGAATTCTTGACTATCCACTCGGGCATGGCTAGTAGTCTGTCCATGCAATGGGAGACTGCAAAAATCTTTGCTAGGTGTTAGATATTTCCTATTCGGCTAGCCAGAAATGACAGAGGAGGAACAGCAGCGTCTACTTGAGACGTGGTTGAAAGCCGCGGAGGCGGGATGTTTTGCGTGGCCTTCAGTATCTAACCTGCAGCAGATCACGGCCTTTCAGGCTGCCTTGAATTCAACACTGACACAAAACGCAAAGGAAGAACTTGCCTTTGCTAGGCAAATGGTGTTCGAATATGGGGATAGGCCAGGGTAGTATTTAGCATATGTGATTCGGAAAAAGCGTGCTCCCCCATCCATTACTGCAATCAGACATAGCGCCGGGATCCTTACATACGGTGCTAAAAAGATTAATGAGGTTTTACAGAGCTTTTACTCTGAATTGTATCGGTTTGACTGTTGTGAAAACAGGAGGAATAAAATGGAAACCTTTTTTAAGAAACTTGTCCTCCCAGGGGTAACCTTGGAACAGGTCGCTCTCCTTAATGGCCACTTGACAGTTCACGAAATATAGGATACATCAAGGCAACTTCAGAGTGAGAAAGCGCCTGGCCCTGATGGTCCTCCGGGCGAGTTTTATAAGAGTTTAGCGGGATTCTGTCAGGGCCGATGTTAGAGATGCCCAATCACTCCTATATGATTGCCTATTATCATCTTTGAGAGAAGCTAATATTCCCTTAATTCTTGAGAAGCGGAAGGTTCCTGAGGAATGTGCCTCATACAGGCGCATCTCCCTATTAAAACCAGATTGCAATTTCAGTCCAAAACCCTGGCGCTGAGACTGGAAATGATGTTGCCTCATATTATTTAAGTGGGACCAGACAGGCTTTATAAGGGGCCAAGAAAATAACCAGTTCCTTTGCATCTGTCATCAAGGAGGAAGATCCTTAAAATCGGTGAGTAATACCAAATGATCACATGGAACTTTTGGAACTAAAGACATGAAGTCAATTCAGATCAGTAACAAGGTAATAGTTCAAGGCTAGCATAGTAGTATTGCAGCTGGGTTGAGCTTTGCTAAGTCTGATGAGCCAGTTGTACTTCGTATCAAAATATTAGAAATAAATCAGCAATAGACGCATTTATTGTGCTGTACATGACTGTTTTATTTTCCTGTACATTCTGCCGATGCTGAAAGTTAGTAAATGTGTTTCAAGCTTTGGAGATAAGTGGAAGGGATTCAAGCATCTGCAAAGTGATGAAGAGATAGTGTGGAGAACCTCAGACCAATTAACTTGACATCTGTAGGTAAACTGATGGAACCTATTATGTAGGATCTGATATTGGATATTTAGAAATTATCAGCAACATTGGAGAGAATCAGTATGCACTGACAGAGTCTGACAGAGTTCATATTTGACAAACTTCAGAATGATTTGAACTTGTTCATTGCAAAATAGAAATGGCGTATTTCGATTTTCAGAAGGCTTTTTTATAAGAACTAATGTAGTGAATTCATAAGTAAAGTAATGTGAATGATAATTGGAGGAATATATAAAAGTGAAAAGTTAAAGTCAGATTCGCCTTCAATTAAGATAATTAGAACATTGTTGGAAGGTCATGCTGAAGCAGTTTCACAGCTTGCTGATGAAACTGTACATAGAGGATTGAGTCTAGTGTTGGTGACCCAATCTGAGAAAGAATATAACGGTCACGGAGGGTGCGCAATGGACATTCTCCAGATTAATCTCTCAGATGGCGATATTGCCTTATGTGGGAACTCGGCCTGTGTTCTTTACAGTTTCAAAGAATGAGAGGTGATCATAGTGAAATTTAGAGAAGTCACTAAACATATGACAAGTTGGAAATAAATAGGATTTTTCTCTGGCTGTCTACACTACATTTAAGGCAAATTATTGCAGGCAAAGGATAGACCATTTCAGACTGCAATTAGAAGGCCATTCTTCATTTGAAGGGGACTGACGAACACAGCGAAATGGAGGCCTGCTGGCAGGAAAGATTAGGGAGAATCCCCAGATATTCGACTGGGACGTCAAGTGGAACAATATAGCCAGGGAACAGGTAGGACTCATTAGTAATTTGCCAAGTTGTATGCAAATCAACTTAGTGGTAGGAGACAGAAGGTCTGCTGGTGGAAATCTGTTTGTTTGACTGGAGACCAGTATCCACTTGTGTACCACAGGGATCAGTGCTGTGTCCCATATTATTTATAATTCGGAGATGACAGTGCTGGACTGGCTCGGGCAAAGTTAAAAATTTACAGAACACTCGATGATAGTCCAACTGTTTATTTAAGCACGACATTTCGAAGAGCATAATCCCGTGATGAAGAAGCAGCGCTGCGAAAGCTAGTGCGTGCGACAAAAACTGCTGGATTATAACCTGGTGTTGTGTGATTTTTAACCTTTTTGTTTGTAGCATTCATAAATGATGCAGCTGTGAATTTGGAGGGGTGGGGGGTTGGGTGAGTGTGATAAATCAGTTTGCGTATGACACAAAGTTTGGCTGGTTGGTTGGCAGTGAGGAGGAAGGCCTTATATTACAGGAAGATACAGATGGAATGATCAAATGGGTGGATCCATGGCCAATGGAATGTAACCCTGATAAATATGAGGTGATGTACTTTATTTTAAGGAACCAGAGAGGGGAGGATTCAATGAATAGCAGCACACTAGTAAGCTCAGAGGGTTCTGGAAACATCCCTGAATGTGATTAAACAAGTTAATGCACAAGTTGACATAGCATAGGGACCATAAACATAGCCTTTATTCATGGAGGCGCAGATTACAAGAGCAATGTGGAACTTTAGTGAGGCCAAATGGAACAGTTCTGGGAGCCACAAAACAGGAAGTATGTAATTGCACTGGAGAGGGTGCAGTAGAGATTCACCAGGATGTTCCCTTGGATGGAGTGGATCAGCTCGGGTTTATTTTGAAGCATTGAAGGCTAAGAGGGACGTTCTTCAGAAGGATTAGATTACCAGGGACATTCACAGCATGGACAGACAGCAGCTGTTCCTTTCAGTCAAAAGGCGAAGAACAAGAGAGTACCATGTTAAAGTGAAGGGTTTGATGTTTAGTGAGGATTTGACGTTGGTTTTCATCCAGAGCCTGTTGGGGTCATGAATGCACTTCCTGAGAGGGCAGGTAACGTCACAACCGTTAATAAATACGTGGTCGTGCCCTTGAAGTGCCATAACATACATGGCTATGGGCCTCATTTTGGAAAGTGGAACTAATGTAGATCGTACTGTATTTATGACAGTACAGAGCCAGTGCTTCTGTGATTGTATGGGTTGGACGGTCAATCATTGAGCAGCATAATACATGAATTGGCGAGCTTCTGAAGAATGTATTAACTAGGGTTATAAAAGTGAACTTGCCTCCATGAGCTAGAACAAGGAAAGCTAAAAGTGTCTAATACCCTGTTCCCTTCCAGATGTTTCTGCGCAATCTGTGGGAAAGCTCTGTCATTGTTGTCACAAGCTCTCAAACTTTAAGAAGGCAGCATCTGTCTGGTCGACAGGACTGTGTTTCCCTTTCCCTTTTCCAATACCAAGCTTGTTGCCGTGTTCTGTCTGGTTTTATTCTTTAAGAACTCAGAACAATTTGGTACAATTGAGTCTCTTGCCTGGCCATTCCAGAGACCATTGCAGAGTTTATCACATGTCTGTGTGTCTGGAGACACTTGTAGGCCAGACCAGGAAGCATGGGAGATTCACTTCCTGAAAGGACATTGGGGAAGGAACAGATGTTTACAATGGACATTAGATTGAAGGCCAATATTACTGGCACCAGATTTTATGTATCGATATTTTGTGAATTGTTTTTAACTTCCACCAGCTGCCAGAGCATTATCCCGGTCTGGACCAGTAATCCAGTGACATTTGCACAACAGCACCATCTCCACATGGGGACCTATCGGAAACCAGACTGAGCACATTATTTCTGTGCTGTATGACAGCTCTGGCAAAAAGAACTCCCACCAATGTGATAATCGTGACGGTACTGAGGGCGTGGTAAATGTAGTCTTTCCCTTGTTGTGGGACTGGATATTGTTGAGGAACTTTCCAGTTGGCCAGACAGATGTCGGAGTTGGAGCTGGATTGAAACAGCTTCACCAGCGACACGGCTTGTTGTGCAGCACAATCTTCATTCCTATTGCGGGAATGGTGTCCGGGTCCATTACCGTTGTCATATCTACTGTGTTCAGCCGTTTCTTCATGTCACGTGCAGCGAATCGATTTGGTTGAAGATTGGCAGCTGTGATTCTGTGGGCATCATGAGGAGGGTGAGGTGGATTATCGACTCAACACTTCTGGCTCAGGATGGTGCAAATACTACAACCTTGTCTTGTACACTGATGTGCAGGGCTAGGGATATTTGTGGAGTTCTCTCCTCCTGTAAGTTGTTTCATAGTCCATCGACGTAGATGACTGAATGTGGCTTGACTGCAGAGTTTCGATCATATCAGTTTGTCTTGGGATCATTTCCCCCTCTCCACAAGAAGGTAGTTCTGCTGTTTATAATGTGACCAGTCAAGTGCGGTAGCTTTAATGGGTTGTAATCAGGTTTAGATACACATGGTTCTGACTCGAGCATGTTCACCCAAACTCGGCACTGAACCATCACACAGCTTGATGATAATGGTAGACTGATGGATTATCCTGGGGTAAAAGTTATGGATTGTGTGAATGCAATTGTGTTGCGGCTGCTGCTGAGATCTACAGCATCACATGATAACCCAATGTGAGCTGCAATATCTGCAAATCATTTCGACTGACTTTCCCCCAGTTCACACCGAGACCCATTCACCCATCATCCCTGAACTCAGTGACCTAACCTGGTTTCTGTGAGAGCACATCCAGTTTCACGATCCCATTCTGCTGAGGATCTCACCCTGATGTCAGCTTCCAATTTGTTGAATTATTCAGATACTTTAACGTATTAATCTGAATCATTTTCTTTCCACTAATACATCTTCAACATTTGAAGTGAATGCTTTTCCCTCTGTTTTTTTCTCCCCGACCATGATTAAGGCCTCTGTTGTGTCAGTGATGCCAGCCTTATGTCGTTTTAGAGCCAATGGACTTACGCACTTTGCGTTTTTGTTCACTTCCCAATGTATAGCGCTCTGTGCTGGACAGGGCTTTTGCGCAGATTCGACACACGTCTTTGGATAAAGTTGAAAAACACAAATTGCTGAAGAAACTAAGCAGGTCCAGTGGACACTTCTTCAGAACTAAAAAGTATTGGAAACTGGGCATTTTAGTTCCTTGCCAGAGGTGGGGCGTAGGTGATAGGGAACTGAGGGTGTGACAACAGATGAATAGGCTTTTAGCTGTGGTGAACGAGAACATGATATAAAATGAGTTTAAATTAAGATGAGAATGAGGATAGGGGTTCTCTCTATTGAGTGCAAGATAAAGAAAACACAACCACATAAAGTCATATGGAGGCCAGGAGGGAGAATGTTGAACATGTAGAATTACGTAGATGAATTGAAAGGAAAACAAAATGGCAAGTTATTCTCACATTTCCCCGTTTTCCCATATTCCTGAATATCACGTCCATTTAGATTTGTCCCTGTTTAAAGTGAGTTAGGTTCCCTGTACCTCTCTCCTCTGAGTGTGATGATCAAATCCATTAGCAATACTGGTGCTGCCCTTGTAGTTGCTGAGATGTAGAGAAAGGTAATGTTACATTATCAACTGATTCTTTGGAGAGAGAAACTGTTAGTGTGGGAGTGTGCAGAGATGGAACGGTTTTCTCGACCAGGAAGAGAAACTCAGGAGTGGAAATAATTTTCAACACTGAGCGCATGCACATTCCATGTGGGGAATTGACTTGTTCCTGTCATTGGAAAATCAGTGGTTTCTGTGGATCTTATCTCGGGTTTGTATTGTCAGCTGCTGGGTCTGGTGACCCCACTCTGTACACTGCATTTACAGAGTGTCTGGGTCCATGGCAAACAAATAGAGATGAGGCTCCACAGAAGGGAAGCTCTAACAATAGGGTGGTGCAGGACAGTGCATTACCTTTCCTTCGATTTCCCGGGACATTTGTTTAAGTTGGACAAGGTGTCAGGTATGAAACCAAAATTGAGGTGGTCACTGAGCTGTGTCCCTTCCTTCAGTATACTGTGTAGCCTCACACCAATGACAGGACTGCGCTGATGCTAACCATGAATTAAACTGGATCAATTCTGGAACTTTCCAGGCAGGAGTGAATAACGTATCCATCATCACTGGAGTGCAGTCCTCCGATATATTCACTGGCTGACAGAACCCATCTGTCCGCTGAGAGCAATATATTGTGTCCATCTCCCTGACGAAGATACAGAAAGAAACTTCCAGAAATACAAGGGAACAGAGTGACTGGTGAAAATGGGGAACAGCAGGAAATTAGAATTAATAAAAGGTACGTCTTTCAAAACCTCACTGAATTTATTGTTGGTATATTGGTGCATCTGATGGGCTACATCCCAGAGTATTGAGGAGGGGGCAGGAGAGCAAGTGAAAGAATTACTGATTATTCTTCAAAGCTGGTTAGATTCTGGAAAGGACCCTCCAGACTGGAAAGCAGCGATTGTAAACCTAAATATTTACAACAGGACGGAGAGAGCAAACAGCAAACTAAACAGTGGTTAGCTTGATGTAAGCTGTAATGAAAACATTGGAACCTTTTGTAACGAATGTCACAACTGGACACTTGGAAAATAATGTCATGATTCGGAAGAGTCAATCTAGATTCAGGAAGGGGAAGTGATCTTGATCTTTGCTAAACCTGTTGGATATTGTGGAGGTTGTCTGTTGTGACATTGACAATTGAGAACCAGTGGAAATGAAGTATTTGAATTTTCAAGAAACGGTTGACATTGTTGAATAGAGGTGAGTAGAGAATGTTAGAGTCCATGGGTAGGTAGGGGTGGAATACACCGAATGTATTAAAAGTTGGATAATCGAGGGAATGGAGAGAGTAGTATAATTATCTGGAGTGAAGGCTTTGGGGTATCAGAAGGATCAGTGTTTGGCCAATAGCTCTTTGCAAGATATTTCAGATATGAACAACAAATATCATCATTCACGTTTAGGTTCATTAAATAGTGAGAGGTTGGGAAATGCTGTTGTTGAAACAGACCTGGATGTGCTTGGTCATAAGTCACAAATAGATTTTTTTACACAGCAGGGAGTAAATGATATGTGGCTGGCCATGCAAAATGATTAAAGTACCAGAGTAAATGTATCTTTCCCAATGATAGTGTTTTGTTGAGAGACTGTTAGATGTATTGTGTACAGGTTTAATCAGCAAAGGGGAGTCATCAGACTAAACCCTGGCATGATGTTACCATGAGGAGAATGTGAAGAAACTTATGCTTAATAAAGTGTGTTAAGGTGTTTGTGAGTTTATATTTAAAAAGTGCTGAAGCACATTGAATGTTGAAGATACAAAATTGCCTTATTAGATTAATTCAAGGAATGCCCAGGCAAATTCACATTTCCTATGTATTGTAGTGCAAATATATCCACTGTAAACATATTGGTTGGTGCCTGTTCTAGTCGAGGAGAGATCTGCACGGAAACAGCATGTAGGTTGTGGTTTTTGAGTGTGGTGGTGGTGGGATTTCAGCCGGTTACAGTGTTGCAAATGGACAACGCAGCAGAATCATCTCGTCTGCGATAAGAAAACATGCATCATTCTCCCTCACTACTAACTTCACGAGAGTAATGGGTGATAGGAAATGTGATCAATAGCCAACGGTGCCAACATTCAATCCAGTCCAGTAGTTTTTGTGAACTGAAGGAACCATACTGAAAGGGGTTAAATGGAGCTGTTTGTTCAGTGACTGTGAGTGATGCTAGTCTCCATGGATCCTAGCTATGTCACTGGATGTTTTCTGTCTCCTATTAGTAAGGGGCCTCTTGCAATGGTTTATGTCATTGTAGCAGCAGATGCATCAACTCCAGCGCTCAAAGGGATCAGCAGCTGCAGAAACAGAAAAAGGATATTTAAACATCCGAGAATAGTCTGGAATGATCCATTCATGGATCAGAATCTGAGAACATTCGACTGGAATGCTGCCACAATGGACAGGAGTTTATCCTGGGGTATTTTCTATTTTTCCGCGTCTTGGTCAACATTACAAGATCGGATATATGGTGCACTGCTGATTATCCAGCCGGGTTATTATCCTATCCTCGCTATTGTTGGTGTTCCTGGTAAGTTTCTTCATCTCTAACCATTTATTAATCTCTTCAACCATGGCGAACTTCGTTACTATTTCTGTTATCTATATTTGTCAAAGACGGAAAATATTGTCTTCAGTTTCAAATGCAAATTTCTTGATTACCCACAAAATTTCAGAACCGCCCGCCCGCACAAACATCTGAGAACGAGACTGTTCACAATACCGAATTAAAATACATAAAATTCATTTATGTCTTGGTATTCTGTCCATCACAAAACCTATCCACTACCAGCTCGATTATAAGCCCAGTCATCATCTTGGCTTCAATGCTGACGCTTTATAAACCATTATCTATGCTTTGGTAAAATTCAGACATTATGGTTAGACTCTAAGCACTCTTTCAGTTGCAAATATTTCGATCACAACTTTGTTCTTGTCTCTAAAATAACTGAACGACAGGAACACTCTCTCAGAGCAGTAATGTCGGAAGAAATGTAATTCAGCTGCACAGGTTATTACACAGAAATACACTGTTCCACATCCTACCACAGACGATGTCAGAAAGTAAATGCAAAAGACAGGAATTGGAAATAACAACCTTAACATTTCCAGCATTTTGTCCATAGGTTTATCTATTTCACTGATGTCCTTTGGTAAATAGGACTTGCGTTATTATCTGGTCTGGCTTAAGATTGATGTGAGTCCCACAGCAATGTGCTTGGTTCTGTCCTGCCTGAAAGAATGACCTCACAATAAATGACATTTGGTTCGGTCAACAAATGCTGCCCCTGTCAGCGATGCAGACATTCCAAGTAATAACAAAATTAAAGGTTAAAGAAAGCAAAGAATGATGCAACAGATCAGAAACAATAAGAAACAAGAAAGTGACAGACAAACTGAACAGATTTGGCAGCCCCCTCGGGTCGATAGATAAAATAGAATTGGCAATTCGATTCTAATGATCATACATCAGAATTGAACACAGTTGGGAAATAGTGTGATTGATGTTGGTGACACCGACATCAGTTATGAAGGGGAGAAGGACTAAGTCGAATAGATGGAGAAAGAGAGAGATAGAGAGAAAGAAGCAAACAAAGGGATTGCTGATGAAGAGGTGGTATGGAAATAAAATATGCAATTAAACCTTACTTATGTTTCTCCTGTTCCCATATTACTGATACTAATGACCATGTAAGGTATGTGTCAAAGTTCCTGCTTAAAGATTTTATGTCTGTTTTTCTCTCTTCCCTGAGTGTGACTATCTTCCTTTATTCATTAATGAGATGCTGGGCCACTATTTAATTCCCTTTCCTCATTATCCTTTGGAAGGATTTGATGAGCTGCCTTCCTGCCCCACTGCAGTCTGTGGGCTGTAAGTAGTCAGTGCTGAGGTCCCTGCGGCTTCATTTCTTTGAGGCCTTTGAAGTAAATGATATAACTGAGTGGCTGGCTTGGCCATTTCAAACTGCAACTGAGAGTTAACCACATTGCTGTGGGTCTGGAGTTGCATGTAAGCCCGACCAGCTATGGATGGTAGATTTCCTTTCCCGAAGTGCATGAGTGTGCCAGGTAGGAAATCGACAATGGTTTCATTGTTTCGTTTGATTCTTAATTCCTGATATTTTATTGAATTCAAATTCCAACATTTGCCGTTGTGGGATTCGGATCCGGTGTCTGGGTAATGATCTGTTTCCCTGGATTAATATTCGGAGATAATACATCTCGATCATCTCCTCCTCAGTATCTCCAGTCAACTCCAATGGCAGCAGTGATGTTGTTGTTGGTGTGACTTTGCTTCATAAGGCAAATAAATGGTTGGCAAAAAATGCAATCCTTCTCATTTTGTATTTATGAGAAGGCGAGATGATGGGAAGTGCTCTTGGTGAAAAGGAGCTGGATGTCCTTGATCATGAGGCACTAACAGGATTCATACAGAGCAGTCGGGTACATGCAGGTGGGACTAGATTGGATATGGGATATCTGGTCGGCATGGACGGGTCGGTCCGAAGGATCTGTTTCAATGCTGTGCATCTCGATGACTCCATGACTCAGCAAGTAATCAGCACAATAAATGAGTAGTATCGTTCATTACAAAATGATTAAAGTATAAGAGTGAAGACACCGTCCTGCAGTTGTGGAGTGTACTTGAGACAGTATTTTCGTTCATTTATAATCAATGATCTCCTTGCTACACAGAGACGGTGTAATGGAGTTTCACCAGACTCATCCCTGCGGTGATGGTACCATGAGGAGAGTGTGAAGGAAAGGAGTGTTTAATCTATAACGTTAGAAAAAGAACGAAACGTGATTGCATTAACACTGGAGTGTTATGAATCAACAGTCATTATTTCCAAAACAAAACACGTATAGCATTACATATACCATGTTTTCCATGATACGTGTCTTCACATTTGGGCAAATTTATAGATAGGAAAGGTTTAGAAGGATATGGACCAAGCGCAGGGAAATGGGGTTAGCATGGATGGACATTTTAATCAGCATGAACCAGTTTGTGCTAATGGGCTTGTCTCTGTGCTATAGGATTCTATGACTCTACGATAGTTTCCAGAGCTCTATGTAGCCCCCATGTTGGTTGAGAGAGAGCTCCAGGTTCTGAATGAACTCTCACCATTTGGATGTACAATTTGCGTGTGACCCTGCATTGAACGTCATGTTGTTCACGCATCTGTTGTCAGCCACACTCCGATATTATTAGCCATTCCCACCAGCTTCTGACAGCCATACAGAACACTAGCCTGTCTTCTCTGTCACAAACCAATCCTACTTTTTTGCTAAAAGCTGTTCATTCGCTCAAGATGTTTTTCAGAGGGTCAATAAAACGGTGCCAGGCTACGATCAGTCTGGTATGGTACAGACACGAAAGGGATTTCCAGAGGTCTTTTATTTATATGTAAAGAGATGAAACTACTGGCCAAAGTGGTCGTGGTTTAGAAGTGACCTTTATAATGAACGGGGAGTTGGCAGCTCTTTTAGCTGAGCAAGCTGAGTTGAGCTGAACTGAACAGTTTTCAGTTGAGTCTTGAACTGGGAAGTTAAACTGGGAGCTGTGTGGAAACTCTCTCTCTTTTCTGCCGTTCAGCTTCAACCTGGAAGCATGTTCCACTATAACATTTTTTCAAGGAAGTTTGATTTTTGGGACTATTATGTGTATTTGGAATAGCATAATTAAGTCTAGCTGGATGGGTTGAATTCTGTAGGGGTTGTTTATTCTGTTCGTTGTGTTTCATTGTGTAATTTTGTGAATAACGTTTTTCTCTGATTTAAAATCTAGTAGTCACCCTACCTAAATTCCTCCGGGTAATTTTCATTGGATAATTACCAAAACAAACTGCAGATTTATGCTCTGGGCTTCTTGATTAAGAATGTTTGAGTAGTCTAGCCTCGTCCATAACAGACTGGGGGATCATTGCTGGATTTTTCACAGCGAGTGGGAGGTGCTAGTGTCTTTGTTTTGGGTATTAGTTTGATTGGGTTGACAAAGCTTAGAATAGTAATGGCTATTTCAGTTGCAAAACGTTTCCTGGATGTGCATGCAGTGACTTCGGAAATTTTACGAAAAGTGAATAAGACCAAGTTGCAAGAATTAGCAGAGAAGCTGGAATTGGAATTCACTGCTTCTGTGAGGAAAGGAGGAAATCAGTAGCAAGTCAATTAAACTTGCTGGAGAAACCATCAAAATCAGAGATGGCAAGAATTCAGTTGCAATTGAAACATCTTGAGTTAAAGGCGAGAGGTAAGCAAAGGGCAGCCAAAATGAAACATTTGACTTTCATTAAAATGCAGAAGACGAGGGAAAAGAGACAGCAGCAGATCAGAGAGTAAAAAGAAAGAATGGCAAAAGAGATAGCAGCAGGGGAGAGAGAAAGAGAGAGCTTTTGAATAGCAAAAACTGACACTTAAAAAGGAAAGTCAGTGTAAAAGACTGGCGATAACGGCTGAGGGTGGGCTTTGTAAGGAAAAGAGTGCGGATGAGCAAGCCCCTAGTAGTCAGAAGACTAGTGAGAATTTGTTTGAGTATGTTCGCGCATGGCCTATTTTGATGAGAAGAATGTGATGCCCTTTTCATTTCATTTGAAAAGTTGGCTAAACAAATGCAGTGGCCAGAGGCAATGTGGGTTTTGTTGATCCAAACGGAACTTGTAGGTAGGACTGGCGAGGTATTCACATCCCTATCAGAGGAGATATCTGGGGAGTATGAGAAGGTTTAAAAAAATCATTTTGTCTGCATAGGCAACCTTTCAGGAATCTAATGAGGGATCCTGGTCAAACCTATACTGAGTTTGTAAGGATCAAACAGATTAATCTTGATAGTTGGTTAAGAGCTTTAAATTTCAAGCAAAGCTATAATGCCCTTTGAGAGGTTAGTATTTGGAGGATTTCAGAAATTCACTGCCTGACGTAGTGCAAACTCAGGTGGAAGAGCAGAGAGTGTAAGCAGCAATGTTAGCTGCTGAAATGGCTGATGATTATGAACTGGTCCATAAACTTGATTTGCTTTCCAGAATGAGTTCTGGTCTCTGAGGGACAGAAATTGGAGCAAAGAGATATCCTCACGTGCAAAGGGAAAGGTAGATCACAGTGTAGATCAAAAGGATAATTTACCACCGTAATAAAGAAAACCTTGAGGGGGACAAAGAAGTTAAAATACTCTGGTGTTTTCATTGTAATAAAATGGGCCACACAAAATCACAGTCTTGGTGGCCTGGGAGAAAACCAGATGTCGGATACCCAGACAAGCCTGGACGTTTTGTTGGACGAGTAACAAAAAGCATAGGGGGAGTTAGGCAACTACCTCAGAGTGTACAAAATGTTTAGTGGACATGCCAAATCTGCATAAAAAAATCTACATGAAAGTATAAAGTTTATTCAAGTAGGTCAGGAGTAATTGGTAAGGAGTTTCCAATATTAATTGACACAGGATATTTTCAGTCTGTAATGCTGAGGGGTGAGGCTTTCTGCACTCTTGAGAGATTATTGCCAGAAAATGCGCTGGTAACAGGAATTCATAGTGAGGCAAAAAAATGCTCAGTTATGTAAATTGAGGCTAGAGAGTCCAGACAAGAGTGTAGAATGTGTGGTAGGAGTACTGGACCCCTAACTCTCAGCTCCAGGAATAAAATTTGTCCTTGCAAATAATATAGCTGATTCACTGGTAGGTGTGCTGCCTAATCTAGTTGAAAATCCAGTGGAGATGCAGGCAACTGAAGACCTGGGGAATGTTTATCCAGGAATTTTCCCTGATTACGTCATCAGCAGATCACAGATGCACAGGTTGAAGCGGGATAAAGGCAGAGATAAGGAAGCTGACGTAGAGTTATCCGAAAGTTTCTTTTTGATCAGATAAGTGGAACGGAGAAAGAGCAAGTAGGAAAACATGAAAATATTATGAGCTCTGCTAAGCTGATTGAATTACAGTAGAAAGATGAGGTGTTACAGAAGTTATATCAAAAGACATTTAGCAAGAAAGAGAATGAATGCATTCCTGTTAATAAATGATGCCTTAATGCTGTTATGGAGAAGAGCGCACATTGAAGCAGATCAGACGTGGACAGAAATTTATCAAACTGTTTTGCCTGTTGGGTATAGAAAGGAGGTGCTGTGAGTGGCACATGAGCTACCACTTGGAGATCATTTCGGAGTGAGGGCATTACAGGCTGGAATACAGACATTTTCACTGGCCTGGTCTACACAAAGATGTAGTTGAATTTTGCCAGACGTCTCAAACATGTCACACAGGCAGTAATAAAACCTGTGACTTTAATACCTATTCCAGCATTTGAGGAACCCTTCACAAGAGTCCTGATAGGTTTTGTAGGTCCGCGACCTCAAACAATAAGTGGGAATAAGTATTTATTAACAAAAATTGATGTGTCAACTAGGTTTCCAGAGGCAGACCCATTAAACAGCATCACAGCTAAAAGAGTTAGAGAAAAAATGTTTTTTTTTTACTAGGTATGGACAACCAATAGAGATCTAGACAGATCAAAAGTCACATCCGAACTATTCAAGGAGATCATGGATAACTTGGGAATAAAGCAATTCTAATCTTCTGCGTACGATTCGGAATCACAGGGAGCATGAGAGAAATGGCATCAAACACTGAAGACCATGTTGAGGTTTTATGGTCAGGATTATCCAGGTGATTGCGAAAAGGAAATTCTTTTTGAATTATTTGTGATCAGAGACACACAGAATGAATCGACCAAATTCAGTCTATTTGAATTAATTTGTGGGCATGAAGTAAACGGACCATTAACATTGGTTAAGGAGAAATAATAAGTCAGAATTCAGAGACCACCCATTTGGACAATGTGTCAACTTTTAGGGAACGATTAAATAGAGCTGGAGAGTTGGGTAGACAGCATTTAAAAGTATCGCAGCATACAATGAAACAGGAAGTTGATCAGAAATCACAAATTCGCAAATTTGCAATTGGGAATAAGGTCTTGGTGTTACTTCCAGTAACAGTTGAGCCTCGAAAAGCAAGTTTTAGTGTACCGTATCAAATTGGGAAGAAATTGAATGAGGGTAACTACTTGATGCGGACTCCAGACAGGAAGAGATCTCACAGAGTGTGTCATGTGAATATGCTCTAAAGGTATTTTGATCGTGAAATAAAATAAAGTAAGGTATTAATGATTACAGCACAGAAGGAAGAACCAAATTCAGAGGATTCAGATTTGGACATTCCCCAAATCAAATTGAATAATGAGAAAGTTGTCAAAAATTGGGATAAATTATTGAGTTACCTTGCACAAGAAAAGCAAAGCGACCTGAAAGACTTATTGCTATCTCGTGGAGACATATGGGGAAAAAACTGGGAAGTACGAACATAATTGTGTATGATATAGATACAGGAGATGCTGTTCTGATTAAGCAACATCCTTCTAGGCATGACCCTCCAAATTGGCACAGGTTCAGCAGGAGAAGAACACATGCTCCAAGATGGCATAATTAAAGTGAGTTACATTGACTGGAGCTCACGTATTGTCATGGTGCCAAAGTCAGATGGGCCCCAACGGTCATGTGTGAACTATTACAAAGTCAATGCCCTTACAAAGACTGATGCATATCCAATTCCACGTTTGGAGAATTGTCTCGAAAAAGCGGGAGAAACTATTTACATTTCTAATTTGGATTAGCGCAGAGGCTACTGGAAGAACCTCTGCCAGAGAGAGCAAAGGCAATTTCAGCTTTCATAACGCCAAATGGACTATATCAGTTCAAAGTTGCGATATTTGTTATGAAAAACGATCTTGCCACATTCTAGAGACTGATAATAAGGTCATTGCCGGATTACGCAACTATGCGGTGTACATTGATGGCCTGGTGGTTTTTAGTGACTCATGAAAGGAACATTTACAGCATTTATGGGACTGGGTAAATTGACTTCAGAAGGTATGCTTGGTGGTAAACCGAGCTAAAAGTGAATTTGAGAAACCCCAAATAACGTTCTTGGGTCACGTTATTGGACTTGGACAAATGGCCCCATGTGATACGAAAACGAAAGTAGTTGGGGATTGTTTCACACCGTCAACAAAAAGAAATATGCAGTGCTACGGTTCTTGGGATTGACTGGATTTTACTGAAAGTTTGTGCCAAACTTTAAGCAGTGTGGCTGCTCCAGTCACCGAATTGTCGAGGGCAAGAAATCTCAGTGGACAGAGGACTGTCAAAAGGCATTTTACAGCCTAAAAACTGTGTTAACCACTGCCCCCAGTATTAGCTACACTAGTTACATGAAGCCTTTCAAGGTGGCTATCGTTGCCAGTGATGTGGGTGTCGGTCCGGTGTTCCTGCAGGAGGATGATGAGGGAATAGAAAGACCCATCGGGTATTTTTCTGGGAAGTCGAACGTTCAACAGAAGTGTTCAATAGTGGAGAAAGAGACTTTAAAGTTGGTGTTGGCATTACACCATAACTGTGTTTATATTATCAGCAATGCATCTGAGACCATCGTATACACTGATCACATTACATTAACATTTGTGGAAAATATTAAGGACAAAAATGTCAGACTGTTTAGGTGGAGCTTGTTGCTGCAGCCATTCAATCTGACAATTGTGCACATGGCAGGTCGTGAAACCGTGAAAGCTGATGAGTTATTGAGACTCGAATGAGATACGGAGGTGTTCGGTGTTGGGTTTACCGCGGCCTGAATTTGCATGGGTTTGTGCATGTTTAAATGTTTACAATTAATATAATGTATCTGTCTGTTTTAATACTACCAACTGGGTTTGAAAAGCAACCATCTTTTAGCATTGATGGTGTTTTTTTTGAGGGGGGAATCATGTCACAAAGCAAGTGCCTTTTTTGTCTAAAAGCTGTTCCTTGGCTCAAGGAGACTCTGTCCTTTTTTTTCAGAGATACAATAAAATGGGGCCAAGCTCCGATCAGTCTGGTTTGTACAGAGATTGAAAGGATTTTTAGAGGCCTTTTGTTTACACGGAAACAGATGAGACTTCAGGCCAAAGTGGTCATGCTTTATAAGTGACCAGTATAATGAACGGAGAGTGATGAGCTATTTAGCTGAACTAGCTGAGCTGAGCAGTTTCAGTTGAGTTTAGAACTGGGAAGTTCAACTGAGAACTGTGTGGAAACTCGGTCTCTTTTCTGACCTTCAACTTCAACATAAAAGTGTGTTTTCCATTTGTACTGGTTTATATTGGGAGTTTGCTTATAGGGACAGTTATGTATATTCGGACCAGTATAACAAAGTCTAGCTGAATAGGTTGAATTCTGTCGTGATTCTTTATTCTGTTCTTTGTGTTTCACTGTGCAATTTTATGAATAAAGCTTTTGTCTGTTTTAAAATCTAATAGTTAACCTAGCTAAATTACTCCAGGTAATTTTCATTGTACACTTACCGAAACAAATTGCAAAGGTATGCTCTGGGCTGCCTGCCCTAAAATGTTTGGAATAGTGTAGCCTAGTCCATAACATCTCAGAGATGGAAGATGCCTCCTTAGGACTTGGTACAAACCAATCACTTTCCCTCCTCATGGTCAGCAAACCACGTTAACATAACACGTGAGTAACCATTAGCAATGGAACCAGAAGGAACAACATGGAGCAGTCCGTCAATGCAGTCCATGCCTCATTGGTTTGTCGTGTTGTAGCAACAATGACATCCTCCTATTTCAGTATAACAGTTTGGAGGGGCTGAATGGCCTCTTCTGTTCATGTGTCAGTGTGTCGGGGGACAGAATGTCTTCCTCCTGGCCCGAGGGCAGAAGTTCAAGGACTTCAGTGAGAAAGCCATGGTTCCTGCCTACCAGCAAGTTGTGCTGACTAGACTCTACCTTCCTGAGTTATAGGAGACAAACGGAAGGCTGAAAGAACACTGCAAGCCAGGGAGCATCATGAGCTGGGAAAATCAACATTTCAGGTATAAACGTTCTTCAGAACTGGGTTGTTGTGGAGTGTAGGTGGGAGGAAGTAGGGGGAGCTGCAGATAAAGTGGGAAGGGATTGATTGGGATGGGAAGGCGACATCACTGAAATGTTTGGGGGGGTGGATGCGAATGGGTGTCAATGGATTTTGACCAGACAGAGAGTCGAGGGCTACAAAGAATTGGGCATGAAAGAGAAATTGCGGTCGATTGCAGCTCAGCCCTGACCTCCTGAATGGAAGGGCAGGTCTTAGTGGCTATATTGCCTGGTTTTATTCCAGTATACCCCAAAGTCCAGTCATTTTGTGGCCTCTTCCATTTCCTATGTTACTGACTTCAAGTAGCTGAATAGACTGATCCTGTTGCTGTGCAACTGGATACTGGTGCTGCATGATCTGGTTACAGTTTTATAGGCCCGAGCGGCTTATTGGCAGCCTTCTGTAATTGTATATCAGTCTCCCGGGACTGGAAAGCCTCATTCTGTTCTGCTGTAGCTGAAATCCATATCGACTAAATCTACCGCCCATGGAGAAAGTGAGCACGGCAGATGCTGGAGATCAGTGTAGAAAAGTGTGGCACTGGTAAAACACGGCAGGTCAGGCAGCATCAGAGGAACAGGAGAATTGATGTTTTGGACGTTCCATATGAAGGGTTTATGTCCGAAACATAGATACTCCTGCCCCTCGAATTTTGCCTGACCTGCTGCGCTTTTCCAACATCACATGTTTCGATATGTACTGCCCCAGCCAAGTCAATCTTCCTGGTCACATCATCCAATTCCTTTAAGAAAATTGTCAGGCGCAAACTTCCTCGCATAAAGCCACATTTACTATTCCTAATCAAAGCCTGTCTTCCTAAATGCATATAAATCTTATCCCTCAGAACCTTCTCAAGTAACCTACCTGCCACGGATGCTAAACCTACTGGTTTGTAGTTCCAAGGCTTTTTTGTTCAGTTCTTCTTGAATAAGCACACAATATTTGCTGTCCTCCCGTCTTACGCGATGTCACCTCTGGTTAATGATGATCAACATTATAAGCCAGTGTCCCCGAAAATTCCTCTGGAGTCCCTTGAGGTGTTCTTTGATATGTTGGGTAAGGACCGTGAGATTTATCCACTTTCAAACATTCTAGTGCATCCAAAATCTCCTTTACTATGATATGGATTGTCCCTAAAATATCACCACAAACTTCCTCAAGTTCTCAAGTCATCATGTCTTTCTCCACGGTAAACATAGATTAGAAACTTTCGTTGAGGACTTCAATCATCTCTGACAGTTCCGCAATACTTGTACACATTGGTCTTTGAGGGGTCCTATTTTCTATCCAGTTATTGCTTTTTCTTTTAATAGATTTAAAGTACCTTTTTAGAATCATCCTAATTTTCTCAGCCATGGTTCTTTCTTGCCCCCGTTTCCTTCTTCAGTAAACTCCTGTATCTCGTATATACCACCAGGGATTCCCTTGATCCCAGCTGACTGTACCTGAGCCACACCCAAGTTCGAACATGAACCTGTGGATCAGTTTTATCCCTCTACATTTGAAAATTTCGGGTTTTGCCCCTTCCCGCTTAGGACACTCAATATATTGCTTTCCTGACACATTTAACAGATTCAATCTCATCAAATCCCTTAACGCTCTGGCCGTTCCAGTCTGTATTTGAAAAATTAAAATCCCCTATTTTGATTACCCTATTGCTCCTGCAGGTCTCCCCTCTCTCCCTGCATATTTGTTACTCTCATTCGTGTTGACTATTTGGGAGCCTATAGTACATCCCCAATCACCTCAAAAACCCCTTCCAATTTCTTAACTCCACCCACAAAGCCTCAGTGGGTGATCCATCAGTTATTTTATCTCTGATTACTGCTATGGTACTCTCCTTACAGAGAAATGCAACTCCCCTCTCCTCCTTCCACCATCTCTGTCTCACCTAAAGCCCCTGTACCCTAGCATATTAATCTGTCAGTCCTATCCATCACTTAGTCATGTTTGTGTAATGGCTATAATATACCAGTCCCACCTACCTATCCACGCCCTGAGTTCATCAGCCTTACGTGTAGGCCTTCTTGCATTGAAATAGGTGCAATTTAGTCCAAAAGGCAGTACTTTCTCTCTGTCGTTTTCCAGCTAACCTTATTATTTCTGATTACTGTATCACATTTCAACCTCGCACTTGCCCCCTTGCTCTTGAGGATACCACCCCCTGCCAATCTAGATTAAACCCACCCTGTAACACTAGCAAAACTGCCAGCCAAGACATGTCCCTTCCAGTGCTATTCTTGGCCGGTAATCTCACTCTCAGGAGATTACCACTGTCACGGTTTTTTTGTTACATGTTTCTCCAAGCTCTCTGTAATCACGCTGCATCGCCCCTATTTCTATGGGTATTATATGTGCCAACCTGCACAATGATTTCTGGCTGCACCCCCTCCCCCTTGAGAATGTTCTACAGCCATTTAGATATATCCTGGACCCTAGCACCTGGGAGGTAACCCACCATCCTGGATTCCCGTTTATGGCCACAGAATCTCCGATCTGTCCCTGTCACAATCGACCCTCTTATCTTTACCGTCCTGTTTACGTTTACCCTTTCCCACTGTGTGCCAGAGGCAGTGGTAGTACCACCAACCTGGCTACTGCTGCTTTCCCCTGAACGGACATTGCCCCCAACAATCCAAAACGTTCTACTTGCTTTCGAGGGTAATAGCCACAGTGGATTCCTGCACTCCCTGCCTACTCCCTTTGCCAGTCATGGTGGTCGCCCAACTACTCTCTGCCTGGAACATGACAGGAAGCAAGGAACGCCTGTTCGATTAAATTGTGTTTATTTAAATGCAACAGGGTTGACAGGTAAGGCTAATGAACTCAGGGCAATGAACGTTTGACTGGTATGTTACATTCATTAAAGAAACATAACTAGGGGCGTGTCTTGGGTGTGGCCACCACTCTAAAACACTTATCTATGAAGTTCTCAGTATCTCGGATGATACTGAGTGCATCCTAAATTAGATTACCTACAGTGTGTAAATAGGCCCTTCAGCCGAACAAGTCCGCACACCGATCCACCGAAGAGCGGCCCACCCGGACCCATTCCCCTACACCCAACACGACGGGCAATTTAGCATGACCAATTCACCTAACCGGCACATCTTTGGACTGTGGGAGGAAACCGCAGCACCAAGGGAAAACCCATCCAGACACAGGGAGAATGTGCAAACTCCACACAGACAGTTGCCCGAGGCAGGATTTGAACGCTGGTCCGGGTGCTGTTAGGCAGCAGTGCTGATCACTGAGCCACCGTGCCACCCAGCATAACGCCCTAACATGGTGTCCCAGGAACTGAAGCTGGGTGCAGTGTCCACACGTGTAGCCATCAGGGCAGGTGGAAATCTCCCTGAGCTACCACATCCCACAAGAGGAGCGTGCGGCTGCTCTAAATGCCATCTCGACTGATGTAACAATAAAATGAAAAGGACTTTATTTGAGTTTACCGGTAATTTTTGCTGAGCTGCTGTTGTCTGAAGACTTTCTGCTTACACTGCTACAACGGCATGTCTCTCTATCCCTCCACATTTAGATTTGGTCAGGGAAGGAAGACTACAGTGATGTGGTATTTGGGCTTTCAGCACTCCTTGACAACTGACCCCTGACTACCTGTTACCCAATGCAGGTCTCTGCTTGGCCTTGTAGAGTGTCTTGCTGAGGTCTTCTTTCTGGTAGTGGTGACTGTGTCGATGCAAATCCTCACTCCGATAGGCAATCCGTATTGTTGCAGTCCTCTGGTACTTTTGGCCTGTTAGTATTGCATTTATGAATTCCTTGAATCCCTCGATAGCATTCCAAACTGTGTCTCACACCGTAGTGAGAGAGGTCGATGTTCTTGTGAATACAGAGCTATTGGAAAAGAACACCATTAGACATAAAGGCAACAATATGTCCATCCGCTCACTAAGTTTGCTTTTCCTTCGATTAGGTTATATTTATTTTGATAATTCCACTTTCCTGCGATTTCCCCATAACACGTGTATAAAAATCTGTCTGTCTCAGCCTTGAAGAGATTTAATGATCCAGTCTCAACAGCCCTCTGAATTTTCGACAATTGTTTCCCTCTCACTGATGTGAGACTTGGTGATCTTTAATCTGGCGATTTGTCCATTCTATCGTGCATAAACTTCCAATTCTTCCTCAGCTCCTCCAAACTGAAGACCGATTCGTCAGATGTGTTTAACATATTCTCTGGCACTGTGAACAGGCTGTCCCTTTAGTCCCTAATACTCCCATTTTTCCCGTGTTATCCTCTTCCCCTTAATAAATCAAAAAAATAAATCTTGCTAATCATACCCGCTAATGTTTTATCACCCCTCCTTCTGCTCCTCGACTGGCTTTTTAAGTTTAGCCCTGCACTTTCTATATTCTTTTAGGACTGTCATTGACCTGCTCACTTGATACCTGCTTTAAGCTTCTCTTTTCCTTTTTCATCCTGGTCGGAATTGGTGTCGATATCTGAGGTTCTTTGGGCTTGTTTTCCTAAATGTTATCTGCGGTGTAACATGCTGGGCTGACACTGTCATCAATTCCATTTTAATCAAATGATCCCCCCACCCACCGCCCCACCTTGTTCTGCTACAGTTTCACCCAGAAGCAACTGCACTTTGACCAGATCCTGTCATTTTTTTCCCCATAAAATCTGTCTCCCCATTTATGGGGTCTTTTCCTTAGCAAAGTCAAAATGTGTGATATCACGGTCACTGGTCCTATAATACTCTCCCACCTCTGCCTGGTACAGCTGACTGGCTTCGTTCCCCACAGTGAGGTCCAGCACTGCACTCCCCTTTGTTGTATATGCGCTATGTTCATATAAGAAGCTCTCTGGAATAAATTTTAAAGCACTTGCCCCTCTTAAAAAAAGTTATCACTTCCCTAATGAATGTTTGGAATTGACATGCCTGAATATAATGATCCTATTATTGTTTTTACATACCTCAATAACTTGGTTATATACCTGCTCTCGTACTTTTCTTTATCTGCAGGTCTATAATATGTCCCTAGCAGTGTTTCTGTCATGGTTTTGATCCTGAGCTCTAACCAGCAAGCCTCATTAGAAGATACTTTCAAGATATCGTCCCTTCTTACGCCAGTAACTGACTCCATCATTAATAAGGCAACACCACCTCCTCTTTGACCCTCGTTCCTGTCCTGACTGTAGTTCTGGTACTGCTGAAAATGTGTTGCTGGAAAAGCGCAGCAGGTCATGCAGCATCCAAGGACCAGGAGAATCGACGTTTCGGGCATGAGCCCTTCTTCAGGCTCATGCCCAAAACGTCGATTCTCCTGCTCTTTGGATGCTGCCTGGCCCGCTGCGCTTTTACAGCAACACATTTTCCACTCTGATCTCCAGCATCTGCAGTCCTCACTTTCTCCTGTAGTTCTGGTAACACAGGGTATTGCGTTGCCAGCCCTGACCTCCCTCAAACACAGCTCAGAAACAGCAAAAAATGTCACACTTCCACATGTCACCTCGTTTCCTTATCATATCTGTCTGTCTGATAATATTACCAGCATTAAAGTAAAGCACATCCAACCTGGAATATATCACTTGGAACGCTCTGTACCTCGGGGCTCTTCAGTCATTCACTGTGCGTTGTTAACCTGTCCAATTCATGAACCAAAACTGTGACTCTCGGACTAAATGAATATTTGTTGAATTTTAATTTCATTTTTAGTAAATGTGGTCCTCAAATGCAACGTTACAGAACTGAAAAGTCAGCTCCGGATACACCGAGTTTCTGCTGATTAGTTTCCAGTTCAGTGTGCAGAGGGGACAGCCCTCAGTGATGGAGAAAGCGAGTACAAGTGAACAGAGTCGAACATTGTGGCGCTGGAAAAGCACAGCCAGTAAAGCAGCATCTAAGGAGCAGCCGAGTCAATGCTTTGGGCATCTGCCCTGCCCATGTTTTACATTCCATAATACACAGGATATTGGGAACCATACTTGTTCAGGAAGGCAGCACTGTACAGAGCCCTGAAATGGAAAGCAATTGATCAGTTGGTTTGACAGGGAGTAAACAAGTTGAAGTGAAATACAGACTGATTGATGTACAAACATAAGGATAGATAGATCCCTCAGCCAGAAGGGAAACGCCCTAGGTTACTACAGGAAGAGAGGGAAGAGATTTCTGTGCCTTTGGGGATGGTCGTTTCGTCTTCACTCTCCATTGGAGTAGTGTCGCATGATTGGAGGGTGGTAAATGTTACTCCCCTGTTCAGGCAAGGGAACAGGGATTGTTCTGAGAATGACAGACCAGTCAGTCTTACATCAGTATTCGGCAAAGTATTGGAGAGGATTCTGAAAAATCATAGTTTGATTAGAAATAGTCAGCATGGCTTTGTGAGGGGCAGGTCATGCCTCAGAACTCTTACTGGATTCTTTGAGGATGGGATTAAGCACACTGAAGAAGGTAGAGCAGTGAATGCTGAGTGCATTGATTTTAACAAGGTGTTTGGATAAACTTCCCCATGGTAGTTTCATTCAGAAAGTAAGGATGCATGGCATACGGGGAGACCTATCTGTCTGGATACAGAATTGGCTAGCCCATAGAAGACAGAGGGTAGTGGTAAATTGGAAGTATTCAGTGTGGAACTAGGTGAGCAGTAGGGATCGATTCTGGGACCTCTGCTGTTTTTGATTTTGATAAATGACTTGGATGACGAAGTGGAAGGATAGGGTTGTAAGTTTGATGATGTAACAGAGGTTGGTGGAACTGCGGATAGTGGGAAGGGCTGTTGTAGTTTTCAATAGGACATAGACAGGATGCAGTGCTCGGCTGCTAAGTGGCAGATGGTGTTCAATATGGAAAAGTGGGATACGAATCATTTTGGAATGTCGAATTTGAATGCAGGTTATAAGGTTAAAGGCAGGATTCCTACATTGTGGAGGAACAGGGGATCATATGGTCCATGGCATAGCTCCCACAAAGTTGCTACCCAGGTTTATAAGGTTGTTAAGAAGGCGTTTGAAGTGATCATTAGCCGAGGGATTGAGTTTAAGAGCTGCGAGGTTATGTTGCAATTCTATGGAGCCCTGGTGAGTCCACAGTTAGAATATTGCGATCAGTTCTGGTTGCCTCTTAATAGGAAAGATGTAGAAGCTTTGGTGAGGGTGCTGAGGAGATGCTGTCGGGACTGGAGGAAACGTCTTACAAAGAAAATTTGAGGGATCTAGTGTGTTTTCCTCATTGGAACGAAGATGAATGGAAAGTGAATTGACAGGGGTGTTCAAGATGATGAGAGGCATAGTAGATGGGAAAGCCAGAGACTTTCTGCAAGGGTGTAAATGGCTCTCGAGGCAGTATGATTTTAAGGTAGGTTTAGGGGAGATGTCAGAGGTAGGTTCTTTAAACAGAGAATGTTGGGTGTGTGCAATGATCAGCCAGTAGTTGTAGTAAAGTCAGCTATATTAGGGATATTTAAATAGATAAGCACATGAATGATAGTAGAATGAAAGGTATGTAGTTGTGGTTCTGTTCGCCGAGCAGGAAGTTTTTGTTGCAAAAGTTTCGTTCCCTGCCTAGGTGACATCATCAGTGCTTTGGAGCCTCCTGCGAAGCGCTTCTTTGATGTTTCCTCCGGTATTTATAGTGGTCTGTCCTTGCCGCTTCCGGTTGTCAGTTTCAGCTGTCCGCTGTAGAGGTTGGTATATTGGGTCCAGGTCGATGTGTTTGTTGATGGAGTTTGTGGATGAATGCCATGCCTCTAGGAATTCCCTGGCTGTTCTCTATCTGATAGTTGTGTTTTCCCAGTCGAATTAATGTTGCTTGTCGTCTGCGTGTGTGGCTCCTAGGGATAGCTGGTCGTGTAGTTTCGTTGCTAGTTGATGTTCATGTATGCGGATTGTTAGCTGTCTTCCTGTTTGTCCTATATAGTATTTTGTGCAGTCCTTGCATGGTATTTTGTAAACTACATTAGTTTTGCTCATGTTGGATATAGGGTCCTTTGTTCTAGTGAGTTGTTGTCTGAGCGTGGCTGTTGGATTGTGTGCCGTTATGAGTCCTAAGGGTCGCAGTAGTCTGGCTGTCAGTTCTGAAAAGCTCCTGATGTATGGTAGTGTGGTTAGTCCATTTGGTTGTGGCATGTCTTCGCTCCGTGGTCTGTCTCTTAGGCATCTGTTGATAAAGTTGCACGGGTATCCGTTTTTGGTGAATACCTTGTATAGGTGTTCCTCTTCCTCTTTTTGCAGTTCTGGTGTACTGCAGTGTGTTGTGGCCCTTTTGAATAGTGTCCTGATGCAGCTTCGTTTGTGTGTGTTGGGGTGGTTACTTTCATAGTTTAGAACTTGGTCTGTGTGTGTTGCTTTCCTGTGTACCCTTGTGGTGAATTCTCCGTTCGGTGTTCTCTGTACTATCACGTCTAGGAATGGGAGTTGGCAATCCTTTTCTTCTTCTCTCGTGAATCGGATTCCTGTGAGTGTGGCGTTGATGATCCGGTGTGTTTTTTCTATTTCCGTGTTTTTGATGATTACAAACGTGTCGTCGACATATCTGACCCAGAGTTTGGGTTGAATTTGTGGTAGGGCTGTTTGTTCTAACCTTTGAATAACTGCCTCTGCTATGAGCCCCGAGATTGGTGATCCCATGGGTGTTCCGTTGATTTGTTCGTATATCTGATTGTTGAATGTAAAGTGTGTAGTGAGGCACAAGTCCAGTAGTTTAAGTATGCCGTCTTTGTTGATAAGTTCCGCCTCCTGTTTTCTGTTCTGTATGTCCAGTAGGTTTGCTATTGTTTCTCTGGATAGAGTTTTGTCAATCGAAGTGAACAGTGCCGTCATGTCGAATGAGATCACGGTTTCTTCTTTGTCTATGTGTGTATTCCTGATGACGTCCAAGAATTCCTGTGTTGATTGTATGGAGTGTTTGGATCCGCTGATCAGGTGTTTCAGTTTCTGATGTAGTTCTTTGGCCAGTTTGTATGATGGTGTCCCTGGTAGTGATACTATGGGTCTGAGTGGGATGTCTGGTTTGTGTACTTTAGGTAGTCGATAGAATCTGCGGGTGTTGTTGCTTTCCGGTTTCATTCTTTGGAGGTCAGCTTTGGTTATCTGTCCGTGTTTTTTGTAGATTCCTTAGTGAATATAGCCTGTTCTATGGCCCGGGTCCATTCGCAATTCGTGGTTTTTGAAATTAACGACTTTTGGCGCGCAATGTCTTGTTTGTATTTGTGGAGTCGGTTGTGAGCGACTGTGATCATTACCTGGATCATCCTGAATCCGTTCTGCTTGGCTGTTTCTCTGGCTTGTGGATTGTTGACTGGTGGTCTGTACCTGACATATTGTGGAAGGATTTGATTCTTTTGGCATTCGTGTAGGGACCGGAGTTGTTCGTATGTGGCGCATAGGCGGTTAGAGCAGGATTCTCATTTCCTGGCTTGTAGGGCCATAGAACAGGCTGTCACTATAGGACAGAACAGGACAACACACCGCAAAAAAAGGCACTAAAAGAAAAAATGTCCAAACTAACACACAAAAAAGAGGACACTACAGCACACACCTGGGTTAAAAACCTCTCCCACAGACAGCTAACAGACATGGAAAGAACTATACTGGCCAAGGGACCCAACTACAACCACAGGGATGCCAAGACAGCAGACTTCCTAGCAGCACTAGAATGCACACTCAGGAACAATGGACTGACAGAAGAGACACAACAAACAGTGAGACAAACGGTCATATCTATGATGATAAGAAAAAGACAAACACATAACCTCAACACCAAGGTGAGGGAAGCACTGAAAGCACTAAGAAACGATAAGAACATAATCATACTAACAGCAGATAAAGGCAGAATGTCGGTCATCCTAGATAAATCAGATTACATCAATAAAGCACAACAACTACTCGCAGATACCAACACCTACCAAATGAAGGAATCTGACCCCACACCAAAACTCACCAATAGAATAAATAACACACTAAGGAATCTACAAAAAAAAGGACAGATAACCAAAGCTGACCTACAAAGAATGAAACCGGGAAGCAACAACAACCCCAGATTCTATGGACTAACTAAAGTACACAAACCAGACATTCCACTCAGACCCATAGTATCACTACCAGGGACACAATCATACAAACTGGCCAAAGAACTACAACAGAAACTGAAACACCTGGTCAGCGGATCCAAACACTCCATACAATCAACACAGGAATTCTTGGACGTCATCAGGAATACACACATAGACAAAGAAGAAACCATGATCTCATTCGACATGACGGCACTGTTCACTTCGATTGACAAACCCCATCCAGAGCAACAATAGCAAACCTACTGGACATACAGAACAGAAAACAGGAGGCGGAACTTATCAACAAAGACGGCATACTTAAACTACTGGACTTGTGCCTCACTACACACTTTACATTCAACAATCAGATATACGAACAAATCAACGGAACACCCATGGGATCACCAATCTCGGGACTCATAGCAGAGGCAGTTATGCAAAGGTTAGAACAAACAGCCCTACCACAAATTCAACCCAAAAACTGGGTCAGACATGTCGATGACACGTTTGTAATCATCAAAAACACGGAAATAGAAAAAACACACCGGATCATCAACGCCACACTCACAGGAAATCTATTCACGAGAGGAGAAGAAAAGGATAGCCAACTCCCATTCCTAGACGTGATAGTACAGAGAACACCGAACGGAGAATTCACCACAAGGTTACACAGGAAAGCAACACACACAGACCAAGTTCTAAACTATGAAAGTAACCACCCCAACACACACAAACGAAGCTGCATCAGGACACTATTCAAAAGGGCCACAACACACTGCAGTACACCAGAACTGCAAAAAGAGGAAGAGGAACACCTATACAAGGTATACGCCAAAAACGGATACCCGTGCAACTTTATCAACAAATGCCTAAGAGACAGGCCACGGAACAAGGACATGCCACAACCAAAAGGACTAGCCACACTACCATACATCAGGAGCGTTGCAGAACTGACAGCCAGACTACTGTGACTCTTGGGACTCATAACGGCACACAATCCAACAGCCACGCTCAGACAACAACTCACTAGAACAAAGGACCCGATACCCAACATGAGCAAAACTAATGTAGTTTACAAAATACCATGCAAGGACTGCACAAAATACTATATAGGACAAACAGGAAGACAGCTAACAATCCGCATACATGAACATCAACTAGCAACGAAACGACACGACCAGCTATCCCTAGGAGCCACACACGCAGACAACAAGCAACATGAATTCGACTGGGAAAACACTACTATCATAGGGCAAGCCAGATAGAGAACAGCCAGGGAATTCCTAGAGGCATGGCATTCATCCACAAACTCCATCAACAAACACATCGACCTGGACCCAATATACCAACCTCTACAGCAGACAGCTGAAACTGACAACCGGAAGTGGCAAGGACAGACCACTATAAATACCGAAGGAAACATCAAAGAAGCGCTTCGCAGGAGGCTCCAATGCACTGATGATGTCACCTAGGCAGGGGACGAAACGTTTGCAACAAGAACTTCCTGCTCGGCGAACAGAACCACAACAACGAGCACCCGAGCTACAAATCTTCGCACAAACCTCGAAAGGTATGTAGGTTAGTCTGATCTTTGAGTAGAATAAAACGTCGTCAGAACGTCAAAGGCCTAAGGGCCTGCACAGTACTGTATTTTTCTGTACTGTTCTATGTTTCCAGTTTCACCCAGCTTGTGGATTCTCATCAATTGTTGAATTTGTGAGGGAGTGATGTGTGAGAGATCAGGAAGCTTTGGAGGTGTGTAAGGCCAAAACCTCCAGTTATGGCGTGCATTGTTACAGTCACCTGAAAGCCTGTATAATATGTGTGGTTACTTAAACCAGGCGGAATCCGCCAAGTTCAGTTATTAATGTGATTTTTGGCTTGCCGTTTGCTGCTGGTTACTTCACATCCATTCTACTGTGTGATCCATGTAGTGATCTCTGACGATTGACAGAGATGTCCAATTTTATTTTGATACTGGAGAATGTGAAGGTGACATGTATTGGATATGGCTTTAGACGTTTCTTTGTGAGACACAAAGCACTGCAATAGATTGTCAACTTTTTAACGTCTTCACCCATATCTGATCCGGGGTGCAGATGTATGGAGTCAGGGAGGCAGGTCAAATTTCATCACCGTAGGTAACTTGTATGGTGTGATTCTGGCTCTCCATGTCTACACGTCTGCTCTCTGGGCCAGACTCTGACTGAAGATGCATTTTAAAGCCTGGTTGCTGGTCAGGTATTAGTATTTAACCTGGACAACATTTGTACCTACACTGAGACCAGTGGTAGTCTGTTGGCGGGTTCTCCCCCTGGCCAAGGTGGATTCCAAATTATTTGTTTTGAAGTAATGTTTGATTGACTGCCCTGACCAGGTTAGGAGCTCTATGCACAGATTTTGGAACAGGCCACTGAGTCTCTCTGTGTCACAGGCAGCTGTGAGGTCCAATACCACTGCAAATGATTTCAGATCTATTGGAAGAAATTTCAGCGTAGATCATTGCAAGGTGTTGAGTTTCATGTACAGAACAATAATCGGATGTTTGCTATATTTCATGAATTGGACAAAAATAAGATGTGAACTATAATCATTCAGTTGAACTATAATCTCTTAAATCAATTATGTTGATTCTATATTTATGGAACTAAAATATAACTCCTGTCAAGATTTTTTCACACAAAAATAAAATATGTACATTTTATTTTATCGAAGAAAGATCATAACTCTTGTGGTGATCAGAATTAGATATTCAATGTCAGAATACAAAACAATGCTTTGCCACTCCAATATTTTTAAAGTTGTTGGCTTCTGAATGATTACATGTTCAGAGTGAGCAAACGATTGAACATACAAATAGAATTAGCGTTTTATACATTTATATATAAACAATCAGTTTAATTTCTCACTGAAATGTACAATCTTCAGCTATTTGCCAGCAATTTTAAAATGGCAATTATTCTACATGGACTGTGAATATTAAACTCAATAAATTATTTGTGTTATCAAATTTTAGTGAATAATAATTTGAAAACTTCCAATTTTTAGAATGAATGATATTTAATATGAAATGTGGAGAGTGAAAAAAAAGCAACAAACATAATATCGTTTCAATGAAAAGTCAAAGCTTTCTAAAGAGTTTTGTTCCAAAGCAATGATATATCTGTTTTAGTAATGGGAATGCAACATGTAAAATATTCATGTTCTGAGTAATAATTAGACTTCACAATGAAACTGACCTTGCAATACTTGCATTTTAAATGCTTATGCTGCACCAAATAATCAGATATTTGCGAGCATTTACGCAGTGAAATAATTGGATACGGAATTTTATTCACAGCTGGCACATGATAGAGTACAAAACTTTAAAGTACAGGAGGAAGCCTTCGGCCATTATGTATGCATCAGCTCCAAAAATGTCACCGAAGCACCACCCCCCCCCCATTTGCCAGCCCTCTCACTGTTACCCATTAAATTCACGATTTTCAAATGTTTATCCAGTTCTCTTTTGAATCTTCATCCACAACTTTCCCAGACAGTCCACTCCAATTCGTAACAACTCTCTAAATAAAGACGTTTTCCTTTTTTTCACTCCTAGCTCTTTTGCTGACAACCTTGAAATTAGAATCCCTTGATGCTGTAATGCCAACTAATAGAGTATTCTTTTTCTACTCTGCAATATTTTTCATACTTTTGAGCACCGCAATAAATTCACATCTTTGTCGGTTCTGCTCCAGGAATAATAATCCTTGCAAGAACTGTAACAAATACTACAACCGAAAAACAAGCAGAAAACTAGTGGCCAGAATATATGAACATCAACTAGCTACAAAAGACATGATCCCAACACCAATTTCTTAAGTACTGATGAGGAAGTACGCCACTTTGACTAGGCCTGCATATCCATTCTAGGACATGCCAATCAGAGACAAGCACAATAATTCCTGGAAATATTGCATTCCAACCGGAACTCCACCAACCACAACCTCAAGTTTGACTCCATCCACCATCCTCTGAGAAAAGGGGCCGGAAATGACATCATTGACACAGGAAATTGCCTTACCTACTCAAAGAAACCGAAACATTTAAATAGAAAGTAGGAGCTAACACCAGAACTTCACTGGAGGCTCACTTACTGAGTACAGTCAATGGAACAAACTAGAACTGCCATCAGCTATTGCTTCAGAGCATATCTGAATGTTCGTGGCTGCCACCACACAGAATAATTGAACGAAAATGCGAGCCTGCACCACCAAGTGCATATCCAAAGGCTTTTTTAAAACGTTTGTGAAATTACCTGATCAATCACCCACCTAGGAAATACATTCAAGGCACATGTCACCAGAGACAGAACAGTGGCTCAGTGTTTAGCACACTCGCTTAAAAGCGCTGCAGACCCAGGTTTGATTCCAGCCTCGTGTGACTGCCTGTATGGATTTTGCATATTCTCCACGTGGGTTTTCTCTTGGTACTCCGGTTTCCTCCCACAATCCAAAGATGTGCAGGTTAAGTGAATTGGCCATGCTAAATTGCCCAAAGTGTTCAG
This sequence comes from Hemiscyllium ocellatum, assembly GCF_020745735.1. NCBI lineage: Eukaryota > Metazoa > Chordata > Chondrichthyes > Orectolobiformes > Hemiscylliidae > Hemiscyllium > Hemiscyllium ocellatum. Next base: position 78,543,189 of record NC_083414.1, on the reverse strand, counting down.
GGATGTGTAGGTTAGATGCATTAGTCAGGGGTAAATATAGGAGGAACGTGTTTGGGTGAGTTACTCTTTGGCGGGTCAGTGTGGATTTGTTGGACCGAAGGGCCTGTTTCCACACATAGGAACTTTATATTCTCTGTCTGTGCCACTCTCTCAGTACAATGCAGATTCCACAAATCCTCTCTCAATCCCCTGCCTTTCACTTTGAGTATGTTTCCCTTTGTTTTTAACCCTTCGATTAAGGCAAACAGCTGCTGTCTGGTCATCCTCTCCATAACCCTTATGCTCTTGTATACCTGTACCCTGTTCTCTGCTCAACCTTCCCTGCTGCAAAGAAAAAGGAGCAAGATTAGCCCTCGCCCTTCAACGTTTGAGAACTCACTTGTCTTGTTAATTCAGATGTGAATCCTGTCACATTTATCAGTGTTTAATTTCATCAGCCATGAATCTGGATATTGAAATCATCTGTTTATATCGTCCTGTATCCTAACCCTTTCCTCCTCACTGTGCAGCACCCAGCTAATCTTTGTGTCATCCCCAATCTTCCACATTCACACCATCATCATTTATGAATATCACAAACAAATCTTGATTTTCTTCCTGTTCTCCAGATGTTATTCACAAAGCAATAAATAAGAATTCCAGTCTCTTGTTGTTCTTATTTTGGGGAATTTACAGAGTGATGTAGTTAACACCTATTATGAGGGAGCTGCAAATACCATTTGCGACACAAAGTTAAATTCACCTTTCACACTTTGTCCCTCAGCATGTCTTATTCATAAAGCTTGTAACTAATTTAGAATGAACTATGGTTTGGCACCTTCCACTGGAACTTTTGTGTGGGACTGTCCTTTATAACAATAGTTAGAACTGAAGAAATCTTTCATCTACTGGATGGACACAGACTCATTGCTTGAATCAGTTAATGTGATGAGGATAAATATTCAATTAAATTCTATGTTATGGACAAACTGTAGGAGATAACATCACATTCTCATGTCAACCTTGAATTGGAAGCAAATACATACTGTTAAAAAAATTCAAAAATATTGAGACACAACACCAGGGGAGAAAAAAAACACGTCACCTGTATTTGCTGGAGATACAAAACCACAGAGCGAGTGTTCAATCTGATAAAGAATCAAGTGATAGAAAAAAGAAGTGCATCAAAACTTAATTTTCAATCGAATCAGTTCCCAATTTTCCTGGCCAGTGGTGGTTTACTCCCAACTTCAGTTTTCCAAAAACAAGCTTTACCCAGTCACTAAAACTTCATTCGCCATTCTTCCTCCCCTTCCTACTCTTTCTTTACACTCCTACTTCCCTTGCACGACCCCTTATGCTGCCACATTCTCTTCCACTGATGATATCTCTTCCCACCCTTCCTCTGCCACTCCAACTGTAAGTTACACGAGTTCCCTAGTTACTCCCACTTCCACTGGCCATCCCTTACCCTTTTTGTTTTCCACTGGGGCGATGGGAGCTGCTGGCTTCTGTGCCGCTAATGATCATCAGTGAATGATGAGATTGAGACTATCAATGCCCAATAAGAACAGACAATAGTGTATGTCTGTCATTGTCCAATGGACCGTGTTTAGGGTGGTTATTTCTTTTCCCCATAGAGACTGGAACTTTTTTCTGTCTCTTTGTCACAGCGCTTCACCAGACAGCCTCATCTCAAATAGGAAACACCTCTCCTCAGAATCTGAAGTCCATGCATCTGTTTGCCCTTAATCATTGCGAGGACAGTGACCACATTGTTCAAATAAGCCGTGTTCTATCCTTTTTCTCTTTAGTATTTTAACTTATTTTCCAATGTCAGTTGAGGTGAGATCAGAATAACTTCCCTTGCCATCAAAGTAGCATTTGACTCTTGCAGCATCATTGACCCTCAGGAAAATGTGGTCAATGGGAATCGGAGGAAATTCTGTGCTTCTAATTTTCTCAATGAATAATGACACCTTCCGAAGAGCTATTGGGAATCTCAAATAAACTCTGCTTTGGCAAGTGCCTTGCAAAACCATGGATGGAGTTGTCTTATTAATAACATCAAGATACATTCAGTTTTCACAGTTTGGTCTAAAGTCTCAGAAAAGTAAGACCTTGCTGGTTTAGTGTCACCCCAATGAAATCAGAGCATTACAATAAGATAACGATTCAGATTATCTTCAATCATTTACTTTCTGAGGATTGGTCGTGCGGTGTCGTTGCCACTGAGATCAACATTTTCTCTGTTCAACAGCATCACATCGCATTGGCTCAAGGCTGCACCATTCCCCAATTCTACTTCATTCTCCAACTCACTCGCCATGCTTGCCAGATATACGAGGCCCACAAGATGGAATAACTCAGAGATGCCTATGAGCCTCTGGAATCTGCCAGCCCACCCATGCCCTGCAATCTGAGTCTATCCCCTCCCCCAAGCCCACCTCCTGTCGTGTATTCACCATCCCTCCTAAACTTCCACGCTCTGATGCTGAATGTTCTGTACTCAGCAAAGGTCTCAGCTTTATCCCTGTGTGCCCCCACTTTAATGAATTTCAGGAAAACATAATGTTGAACTCCTCTTCCATCGTCTTCTCCTCGGTGTCCAATTCTTTGTGCAAGAGTATACTTTCCATCCCATATACCCTTCCCCCAGCTCCAAAACTCTCCCTCCAACTGGACCCATTCCTCTGGCGTTTACTTGAACTTAATCTGTTCGTTAAGAACGCTCCATGTAAGTTTGTTTGTCTTAAATTCTCTATATCCCTCCTCCCTATCCAACCTATCACCCTTTGAACAGACTGTACGCTGTATGCTTCGATCCAACCCTGACTATGTTACTCAGCCGAAGCCGATAAGGGAGGTGGTGCCGTAGTCTGGTGGACTCACCTCTACATTTCAGAGGCTGAGTGTCAGCTCTCAGATACCTCCACATTTCACCTGCTTGTCCATAACCTTACCATGGCACATCAGGTTATTTTATTAACTATATCAGACCACATTTCATCTAGAGATTCCCACCCCCTCCCCCCACACACCCCAAACACACACACACTCACCCCCATCTAACAGTCCCGAAGTGATGGTCCTCTGCTAGCAGGGTTCGCTTTTATGTCCTCCTTAAAATCCACAAACAGAACTGCCTGGGCAGACTCATTGCTTCAGCCTGGTCCTGCCACGCAGACGGGGTGCATTGATACGTACATGGGCCCGATTAGACCTGTTCCTTCATGGGGTACGTAGACCATTCCTTGTTCGAGTTCTATTCCAGCATCTCTTCCTTCTATACGTAGATGATATCTTGGCTGCTGCTCCTCTCTCTCGTCCAGAATTGTAAAAGTTCATAGTTTCCAATTTGCACTCCCCCACTTTCACCTGATCTACCTCTGACACCTGCTTTCTTTTCTTCGATTTATCTGCTTCTATTTCTGGGGATAGACCGGACACTCATATCCAGTATTAACCCACCGACTCCCACAGCTACCTGGAGTATACATCCTCACACCCTGTTTCCTGCAAAGACTTAATTCCATTCTCTCAGTTCCTCCATCTTCCTCACCCGAGAATTCCCCAGCACTGTTAACGACAGGGCCCGCAACCGGTTCCGACCCACCTCCTGTACTTCTCCCCTCAGCCTCTTTATTCCTTCCTACAACAGCGTTAGAGTTCCCCTTGTCCTTACCTATCAACCTACCAGATGCAGAGGATCATATGCAGAGGATAATCAGTCCGCATTTACCTCACCTCCAGCAAGATGCCACCACTAGACGCATATTTGCCTCCTCTCTCTTTTCCGCCTTCTGAAAGACCAGTTCCTCCAGGATACCCTGGTCTGCTCTTTATTCACTCCCAACACCTCCCCACCCCCATCACAGGTCCACTTCACTTTCCCCTGCTGGAGATGTTACATTTCCCATTTACATCCTCCCTCCTCACTATCCAAGGGGCCAAATATACCTCCCAGGTGAAGCAGCATCCTACAAACATTTCCCACAATCCGGTCTACTACATTCGCTACTTATATTGTGGTCTGCCCTACTTTGGGGAAAATAAAGGTAGGCTGGGTGACCACTTCACAGAATATCCCAGATATACCTATGCAAAAGACAGTGTCTCACAATGGCTTTGTCTCACAATGCAATACGTCGTCGATATTTAGAGCCCTATGAAACATAAGAACTTTATACTTTCTCATTTAATGTCCATAATCTATTACTCAAGATTCAACTGAGATAGCAGCTTTGCTTATATCGTTCAGATCAGTCAATTTGTTACAGTTCAGAAAGAAAAAGAAATCGTTAGAGGGAAACTCAGCAGGTCTGGCACCCTCTGAGCAGGGATACACAGAATTAACTTTTGATTCCAATACAACATTTTCAGAACAGTTTCATATCATATTTGATGTATTAACTCTGTTTCTCTCTGCAGATACTTCCTCATCTGTCGCGTTTCTCCACCATTTTCTGTTTGTATTTCATGTTTCTGTATCACTATATTTCATGGTTCTTGACAGGGCTACATGCTGAATTTGGTTACGTATGGACAATGTAGTCCTTTCCTGTTCTTATTATAGTTGCTGTGTCTGGGACACCTGTGTTATGATGGAAATTTGTTTCTTCTTTTGGATTCAAAGGAAAAAAAAGAATATTTTTCTGAATATCCTGTAAATCTCAGGAACTCCATTTTGTTTGAAAAGACATTTCAGAGCCAGCAGAAATTTCATGAGATATTAGGAATAGATTATTGATGATGGAACACTCTGTATCCTTCATTGAACTAGCTTGTCTACCCCCTTTCCAAAGCTTTGATTACATATCATAGAATTATTTACAGCAAAAGTGGGGGAAACTCAGCCTATTGTCTCTTCCAGCTTGAAATGACTATATCTGTACTGTTAGTCTCCTGTATTATCCCCATAGCTCTTCACATTTTGTTATTAGTGTCTGCTTTTAATTGTAAGTATCCTGCCAGATATGAACAATATGATCAATCGTTAAAAAAACCCCAGAACTTAGAGGGCAAGCTCAGCAGGTCTGGTGGTATCTGTGAAGACAAATCAAAGTTAATGTTTCAGGTCCAGTGACCCTACTCAATCTGTATACCCAAAGATAAAATGGTGCCTATATAAATATTGCTCATTTTATCACATTTAAAATTATCCTGTTCAGATCACGTTGTCATTCATCTCCCAAATGTTGGCTGTTTCCCTGTTGTGCATTAGATTTAATTCTGTCTGTGAGAAAGAGTGATGATGACTGGACAATATCATGTACTCCCCATGCAGTCTCTGCAGCCACTGCCCCCATTCCGCCACTTCTCGCAGCCAATGTCATGTTCATTCGAACCTGACTCATTAAGTCTTAATGAATAAGTTCATTGTAATTATCACTTTTGGTTTTGGACTGAGGCCAAATATGTAAAAACAAGTTTTACAGCAAATAAAACTGCATTTAGAAGTTTGTCAATTTGTATAAATTAATTACTGAAGCATATTCCCTATGGAAGTTCCAAATTGTCTTTTTGGAGCAGGGAGAGGAACACACTTCCTGTCTATGTTCAGGGCGGCTGTGCCCAGTGACAGTCTGTTCGCTGGCGTTTGTTCCCGTGGAGGAGAGATCAGCACAGTAACAACATCCTGATTGTGATTGTTTTTGGGGCGGATGGATTTGGGGAGAGATGGTAACAGCATAATAAATGGACAACAGAACAGAATCATCTAGCCTACAAAAAGATAGCATCCATCATTCTCCACCACAACTGACTTCACTAGAGCAATTGGTGATGGGAGATGTGACCAATAGCAAGCAATGCCAACATGTAGTCCACTCCAGTTATATTGTGAACTGAAAGTACTGTATTGAAAGCTGGGACTGTTTGCTCAGTGACTGTGATTGGTGTCAGTCTCCATGCAATGCAAGTGTGTCATTGGAGGGTTTCCCTCTCCTATTGGTGAGGGGTTCATTCAGTGTACTGTCCCATTGCTCCAACAGTAACAGAGATCAACAGCTGTGTAGACAGAGAGAGGACAGATCTGAATCTGAGAATAGCGGATTGGAACATTACAACAATGGAGAGGAGATTTTCCTTGAGTCTTTTCAAGATTTCCCCCATTAGGAATTTCTACCATATAGGATATCAACGGTGCTTATGGTTATTCTGGGCGGGGTGGAGGGTGTGCTACTAATCTATTCTCGCTATTGTTGGTGTTCTCTACCTCTGTCCATTCATTAATCTCATAAACAACTTTGAACTTCGTTGAAAATTCTGTTATCTATGTTTGTCAGAGAAAGAAACTATTGTCTTCAGTTTCAATTGCAGTCTCCATTCATTACCCATGAATTGCAGACCACTCCTTCACAAACATCTGCGAACAAAACTGTGCACAACCTCGAGATCCCTTTTTGCCCGGAACTGATTTATGTCTCCTGTTCTCTTTGTTACCAAACCTGTCCACTCCCAGCTCATAATATCCACAATCTCCATCTCTGCGTCAGTGCTGTGGCTGAACAAACCATTGGCTGCACGTTGGTAAAATTCAGACTTAATGTTTCAAGATCTCTTCTGACTACTTTTCCGGTTACAAATATTTCAATCATAAAATTGTTCTTGTCTCGGACGTTACTTCATGATTAGGACAATGTATGAATGTAGGAATGTCGCTGGATGCATTTCAGAAGCAAATCGTATTAAACGAAAGATATTGTTTCAAGTTATTTGTTTCAAGTCCTACCACAGCTGATGACAGAATTTTACTTTAAAATGATAATAATTGAAATAAAAGTGAATTTCACGAAAAACAAACAAAAGCAACATTTTGTCTGAAAACCTTTTTCTTTCACTGATCACCTTCGGTAAAGAAATCTAGTGTTATTACCCGGTCAGGGTTAATTGTGACTTGAGACCCATGGCAATGTGCTTAACTTTATATTGGCTTGTGGAATGGCCTCATAATCAGAGTAATTAGTGATGGTCCCAAATGCTGCCCTTGGCAGAGATGACAACATCCCACGGATTAAAAAAATTGAAGGTGAAATCAAATAAGGGAAGATGCTGAAAATCTGAAATTATACAAAGAAATGCAAAGAAACGAACAGCAAGTGCTGGGGAACATTCCTGAACTGAAAGCATCAGGAAAGGAGTGTGATTAATGCCGTTGACAGGGAAGTGTGATTTGAAGGGGAGGAGGAATCAATAGAGAAAGAGAGATACAGAAGAAAAAGAGCAAACAAACAGAATGATGATCAGCTGGGCTGGAAATCAAATGTGAGATTCACCTCATCCATTTTTCGCCTTTCCCATCTTCCTGAATATCATGCCCTTGGAAATGCAGGTATCCCCCGCTTTTCAAAAGTTCGCTTTTTGCCACTTCCCTTTCCGAATGACTTACGTTTTGACATTGTTTCCCTAACCAAAAGAAATCCGAACAGGATTTTCACTTTTACGAAGAAAGCTGAATGTTTTCCCATATAAATTAGTGCTACTGCACTTTACACCTTATCCGCTTGTGAACGGTTTTGTAGGAACACCCTACTTACAAGTAGTGATGGAAACCGGTATATATCTAAAATCATGTTTAAAGCGATTTGATTCCCTATGTCTATCCTCCCTAAGTGTGGTCATCTTCTTATATTCATTAATTAGATATGGGTATCTCTGACTGGGGCAGCATGAGTTCATTTTTCCAGTTGCCCTTGAGAAGACCTTGAGCACTGCAGTCCACATGTTTGATCTGATTTGGTTTCATTTATTTTAGTCAAATGTACAATGGAAAGGTTTGTTTTTATTGTAGTGCAGGTACATGACCCTAAACAAGAAAACAGAGATCACAGGGTCCATGAACAGAGTGAGGCATACACGGTTACAGCTTCACAGAAGGTGTGCAAAGTAAGATCGACATTAGTAAGATTAATATTATTTGAAAAGTGAGAGATGTCAATTTGTCAGTCTAATAATGGTAGGGAAGGAAGTGTTCCTGAGCATGCGAGTTCATGTTTTCAAGCCTATGTGTCTCCTCCCAATTGGAAGAGGTTGTAGGAGATCATTACTAGTGTGGGAGATATCTTTGATGTTGCCAGCCTTTCTGCGACAATGACAAGTATAAATGGACAGAAGATTGTCTTCCGTGATGGTCTGGGCTGTGCACACAACCGTCTGTAGTTTCTTATGGTTCTAGACAGAGCAGTTACCATGTCAGGTCATTATGCACCCGAACAGAATGCTTTGAGTTGTCAGTATGCAGAGCACCAGGAGACGGTCGGTTTCAAAATAGTTAGATGTAACAATTGGCTGTTAAATGGATACCCACGTTCTAGCTGCTATTTTGACAATAATTGAAATTTAACTGATAATTTTAAATTCTGTGTATTGTATTGTCAACATCGAACCAGTGAGCCATTACCTGCTTCAAACGAAAAAAAAGCCATCACCATCACAATTTACGAGAAAGAGACAGAAACAAAGGAAAGGAGAGAGAGAAAGGAAACAAAACAAGGAAACAAACAGTCATATTTACAGGGAGAAGGGAAGATAATAGGTTCAGGCAAAGAAACAGAAGACAGGGAAAAGGAAAACACAGGGAAATAGGCAGTGTGAGAGAAACTGTGAGAGACAAAGGTTACAGGGAGTTGGGGATAGGTTCCTGAACTTACTGCTCTGTGTGTTCAAGCGTCTGTATCTTTTATCCTGATGGAAGAGATTGTGGGAGATCTTTTCAGGGACACGATGGGTCCAGTACAGGACAGGAACTAGCCATTCGGCGGCCCAAGACTGGGCCAATCCAAATCCTCTATCTCAACCTGTATCATATTTTCTAAAGGTCTGTATCCCTATGCTCCCTGCCCACTCATGTATCTTTCCAGAAACATCTTAAATGGAGCACCACTGTTCTCCATTTTGAGAAACTCCCTTCCCCTACTACGCTCTGTCCCCTGTTGCCAAGCCAGTTCTTTATCCATGTAGCTAGCACACCCTGGACACCATGTGACTTCACTTTCTCCATAACCTGTCCATGGGAAATCTTATCAAACGCCTTCCTGAAGTCCATGTACATGACATCTACAGCCCCTCCCTCATCAACCAACTTTGTCACTTCCTCAAATAATTCTATTAAGTTGGTAAGACATGACCTACCCTGCTCTAAACCATGTTGCCTATCACTGATAAGACCATTTTCATCCAAATGAGAATAGATCCTATCCCTCAATATCTTCTTTCGCAGCTTCTCTACCCCAGACGTCAGGCTCACCGGTCGATTATTAACTGGATTATTCATGCTACCCTTCTTAAACAAAGTGATTAGAAACTTTCCAGTCCTCCAGGACCTCAGTTGTGTTCAAGGATGCTACAAAGATATCTGTTATGGCCCCAGTTATTTCCTCCCTCCCTTCCCTCAGTAACCTGAGGTAGATGTTGTCAGCCTTTCTGCGGCAATCAGCCATGTAAATAGAGTCAATGGTTGGGAGATTGGAATCCGTCATAGTCTGGCTGTGAACACAATCTTCTGTAGTTTCTAATGGTCCTGGGCAAAGTCTTGCCATACCAGTCATTATGCACCCAGACAGTACGTTCACAGCAGTGCCTCTGTCGAAGTAGTGCATGCTAAATATCCTGAGCCAAGTGAGGAAGGAGAGACGTTTTTGAACCATCTTGTCTGTCACACCTATGTGAGAAGTCCAGGGTAGGTTGCCAGTTATCATCACTCCGAGGGACGTGACGCTCTGCACTGTCTCGACCGTTGATGTAAATAGGGGCTTGTTTCCCTCCTTTCGTTCGAAAGTCAATGATCGGTTCTTTACTTTTGCCGAATTTCACCATGCCACCAAACCCACTATCTCCTTTCTGTGTTCAGACTCATCGTTGTTTGTTATCCCTCCTGCTTTGGTGATGTCATCAGCAAGCTTACAGTAGGCATTGTTTGGAATTTGGCAACACAGCCACGTGTGTACCAGAGTACAGTAGGGACTGAGGGACACAGATGTGTGTGTACCGGTGTACAGAAGGGGGCTGAGGACACAGCCGTGCGTGTACAGGGAGTACAGTAGGGGATTGGTAGCAAAACCGTGTTTATACAGGAGTACAGTAGGGGGCTGATGACAAAGCCGTGTGTGTACATGGAATACATTAGGGGGCTGAGCGACACAGCCATGTGTGTACAGAGAGTACAGTGGGGGGGGGGTGGGGACGACACTGCCGTGCATATACAGGGAATACAGTAGGGGGTTGGTAGCAAAGCCGTGTTTATACAGGAGTACAGTAGGGGGCTGAGGACACAGCCGCGTGTGCACAGGGAGTACAGTAAGGGGCTGATGACAAAGCCGTGTGTGTACATGGAATACAGTAGGGGGCTGGGTGACACAGCCGTGTGTGAACAGGGAGTACAGGAGATGGGTGAGGACACAGCTATATGTGTGCAGGGAGTACATTTGGGGGCTGAGGGCACATCTCTTGGTGTACAGGCTATAAAGTTGGGGGTGAGTACACAGCTGTGCATATACAGGGAATACAGTTGTGGGCTGAGGGACACTGCCGTGTGTGTACAGGCATTCCCGTGGGGGGCTGGGGATACATCCTCCAGGAGCTCCTGTGTTGTTATTGTGGCGGAAGTGCAGATTCCTATCTTCGCTAATTGTGTTCTGTGGGTCAGAAACCGGGGGATCCAGTCACAGAGGGTGGAGCCGCGACTAAGGTCACGGAATTTTGAGATCAGTCTGGAGGGGATAATGATGTTAAAGATGGAGCTGTACTCAATGAGCAGGAGTCTGGTGTTCGTGTCATTGTTGTCCAGATGTCCTCGGGATGAGTGCAGGGCTTGGGGTATGGCATCTGTTGTGGACCCGTGACATCAGTCGGCATATTAAAGGGGATCAATTTAGGCTGGGAGATTGGAGATGATGTGGGCCATCACCAGCCATTCAAATGACTCCATATTTATTGAGGTTAGAGCCATTGGGCGGTTATCATCAAGTCATTTAAGCATGAGCTTTCTCACTTACAAGGTTGATGCAGATTGGGGCATGAGCTTGTGGAGGGAAAGGCTTAAATTGTATGTGAATACCTCTGCCAGTTGGTCCTCACAGGATCTAAGTACTCAGCTGGGCACACTATCCTGGCCCGTTGCATTCCATGATTTGACCTGCAGGAAGACGAATCATGCCTGCAGCGGTGACAGCAGGCACAGGTACATCCGAGGCTGGTTTCAGCCCGGCAGTCACACAGTTATTCATCTTGGACATCCCGTCGCTGACCTCCCTCCATCGTCATCAATGCACAGTGTCATGGTTGGTGTGAGCACCACTCAGTTAGTGTTGAGACGGAGTGTGATCAATAGACTGGGATTCTGCACCATAATGAAGTAAACTCACAACAAAAGGGGGTAGGGTGTGCTTCTACTGAGAGTCAGTGGTGCAGGGAGTGAAGACTTTACAGGTGTAATTCAAGTCAAGCCACTGCTTCAACCTGAATTGAGTCAAGCACCTTGACTGTTGTGCCTTGTAGATGGTGGACGGTCCTTAGGGAGCCAGGAAATATATTACATATGAAAAAACTGAACAAGGGACTTGAGTTCAGTTTTCCTAAGTTTGCAGATGATATTGAGGAAGTGGGGAAGCTGCAGAAAGGCTTGAACAGTTTAGGATTGTGGGAAAACACGTGGCTGATGGAACACAATATGGGAACGTGTGAAAATATGGACTTTGCTAGGCAGAATAGAGGAGACACTGTTCTAATCGGATCCATTAAATCTGAAGCACAAAAGCATTTTGAAACATTCGTCCTCTCTTATGGTTAACGTGCATGTTCAGTTGGAGGTTAGGAAAGCAAAAGCAATGTTCGCATTCATTTCAAGAGAGCAAGAATGCAAGACGGGAGACATACTGCTGAGAATGTAATGGGCTATGGACAGACGGCATTTTGCCAATTGTAAGCTGTTTTGGACACTATCTCTGGAGAAAGATCTGCTGGTGTTGGAGGTGATCCAGCCTGGGGATGACGGCTTGTCATATGAGCGCCAATGTGTGTACATGATTGAATGTAGAAGAATGATGGAGGGTGAGGGGGATCTGATTGAAATTAATGGATTACTGAAAAGATTGATACAGTCAGTGTGTAGAAGATATTTCCACTTTTCATAGAGACAATGACAAAATGGCACAATATCCGAGTGAAGGAATGGGCTGAATGGCCTAAATCTATTGCTATATCTCATGCCGTTTAGGTCATAGGGTCTATTATTCAGTATAGACTTGTAAGTCTCTGACTTGCTCTTGTAACCCTTGCATTTGGATGCTGATTTGACTTCACGTTCTGGTTAATGGTAACCCCTGTGATATGGACGGTGGGAGGATTCAGTGTCAGCCAGTATTCCATTAATATTTTGAATATGAGCTGCTATCAGTGAGTTTCATCTGGCGGGAGTACATTATCTCTACAATGATTGTCATTTTCTGCCTGGTATTTTCGATGGGTTGATCTTGTTACGCCAGTATTGTTGATTTAACTAAAACAGATACAATTTAACATAGCACTCAGCAACAATAAGTCATCGAAAGGTCTAAAATGTTCAATGTTAGAAAGACTGTTTTCCTGTTCGTGTTCAAATCAGATAACCTGTCCCTTCGAGATGCTCAACTTGGAACTATTTTTTAAAAAGTCTTTTTTGGATGTGGGCATCGCTGGATGTGCCCAGCATTTCTTACCCGTCCGCAGTTGCCCTTGAGAAGGGGGTGCTGAGCTGCCTTCTCGAACTGCTGCAACCTACTTGCTGTGCGGTGACCCACGAGTGATTAAAGAGGGTATTCCAGGGTTTTCACACAGCAACAGTGAAGGAACGGCAATGCATTTCCAAATCAGGGGGTTGACTCGTTTGGAGGAGAATTTGAAGGTGGTGGTGTTCCCAAAGGTCTACTGGTCTTGTCATTCCAGATGAAAGTGTTCGTGAGATTGGAAGGAGCTGTCTGAGGATCTTTGAATATTTCTCCATTGTGTCTTGGAGATAGTGCACACTGCTGCTCCTGAGTGACCATGGTGAAGGGAGTGAATGCTTGTGGATGTGGTGCAAATCAAATGGGCTGTTTCGTCCTGGATTGTGTCAAGCTTCTTTAGTGTTGTTGGGCCTGCACCCACTCAGGCAAGTGAGGATATTCCATCTCATTCCTGACTTGTGCCTTGTAGACAATGGACAGGCTTTGGGTAGTCAGGAGTTGAGTCACTCGTGCAGTATTCCTAGCCTCTGATCTGATCTTATATTCACGTGGCGAGTCCGGTTGAGTTTCTGATCAATGATACCCCCCAGGATATTGATAGTGGGGGAGATTAGTGATGATAATGCTGCTGAATGCAAAACGGTTATATTGTTTCTTATTGATGGCAATATGTGGTGCAAATGTTACTTGCCACTTCCCAGCCCAAGCCTGGATATTGCCCATGCTTTGGGCATGGCCTGCTTCCGTATCTGAACATCTGCGAATGGTGCTGAACAGTGTGCAGTCATCATCGAATATCCTCAATTTTGACCTTATGATGGAAGGAAGGTCATTGTTCAAGCAGCTGAAGATGTTTGGACCTAGGGCATTATTCTAAGGGACTACTGCAGAGATGTTCTGGAGATGAGATGACTGACCTGCAACAAAAATGACCATCTTCCTATCTGTCAGGTATGACTCCAATAATGCAGTGTTGGCCCACGATATCGTTTTTGCTTGGGGTCCTTGATGTCACAATTGGCAGAATGCTGCCTTGATGTCAAGGGCTGGAATTCAGTTCGTTTTTCTATATTTGCACCAAGGCTGTGACGGGTTCAGGAGCTGAGTGACCCTGGCAAAACCCCAAACTGGGCACCACTGAGGAGGTTAGTTTTGAGCAGGTGCCGCTTGATAGCACTGTTGATGACACCTTCCATCATTTTACTGATGATGGAGAGTAGACTGATAAGGTTGTATTTGGACGGGTCGAATTTGTCCTGCGTTTCATGTACAGAACACACTTGAGCTGTTTTTCCCCATTGTTGGTTTGCAAACGTTCGGGAACAGCTTGGCTAAGGGAGCGGGATGTTCTGGAGTACAAGTCTTCAGGACTATTGCCAGCATTTTATCAGGGCCTATAGCCTTTGCAGTATCCAGTGCCTACAACCGTTTCTTGATATCGGTTAATCGAATTTCCTGAAGGCTGCTATCTGTAATGATGCAGACCACCAGCGGACGCCGAAATGGATCATTCAGTCAAAACCTCTGACCGAAGATTGCAACGAAAGCTTCAGCATTATATTTTGCACGGATGTGCTGGGCTCTTCCATCATTGAGGTTAGGGATATTTGTGGAGACCCCTACTCCGGTGAGTGGTTTGATCGTCCGCCACCATTCATGATCGGATTAGCAGGACTGCAGAGCTTATTTCTGATGCATTGGTTCTGGGATCGCTAAGCTCTGTCTGTCTGTTGCTGTTTATGCGATCTGGCACGCAAGTATTTCTGTTTGGAAGCTTCAGCAGATGAACATTTTATCTTTATATATTCGAGCATTCGATAAGGCATTCATGAATGTGTATTTCAATCAGGATTTTATGAAGGATGAGATTCCAGAAAAATATAAGCAATGAATGAAAAACAGGTAACACAAGAAATGGCAGCTGAGTACAACATGTAGTTCCAGGTAGGTCTCATGGTATTACCAATAGATTATCAATCCAGAAAAATCAGCTCGTTTCTGTGGATCGAGGTTGAATCCCGCCACTGCAGATGATGGAAATTCAATTCAATAATGTAAAAATATCCCTGGAATTAAGAATCTACTGCTGAGAATGAAATCATTGCCGATTGTCAGAAAAATTCACCTGGTTCATTAATATCCTACAATGAAGGAATCCGCATCTGGTCTGGCTGACATGCAACTCCAGACCCAAAGCAATGTCATTGACTCCAATCGCCCCCTGAAATGGTCTAATGAGTCATTCAGTTGTTCCAATCGCTACAAAGTTTCAAACAAATGAAACGGGATAGACCACCTGACATCGAAATGGGCACCGGAAATGTCAACATTAGAAACATCATTGTAGAACCTGCAAAGTCTTACTTACTAACATCTGAGGTCTAGTGCCAACATTGGAACCACATCCTTACAGACTAGTCAAGAAACAGCCTGACATAGCCATACTCACGGAATCATACCTTGCGGAAATAATAGGTATTAGCATGGACAAAGGGGTCTCTCATTGATTACCACGTAACGTCGTTCCTCATCTGAATTAGTCCTCCTCCATTTTAAACAACACTTGGAGAAAGCACTGACTGTGGCAAGGGCACAAAGTGTGTTCTGGTCTGGAGATTTCAAAGTCGACAATTAAGAATGGTTTTGGCAGCAGTACTACTGATCACGCTGGTCGGGTCCTAAAGGACATAGCTACCAGATTGGGTCTGCAGCAGATGGTGATGGAAAGAACGAGAGGTTAATAAAACATACCTGACCAACCTACCAACTGCAGATGTATCTGTCCATGACAGTATCAGTAAAAGTGACCATCACACTGTCCTTGTGGAGACAAAGTCTATTGTCTCCATAAACTCTATTGTGTTCTGTGGCACTATCACCATGCTAAATGGCAAGACTTTTAGCAGGTCCAGCAACTCAAGACTGAGCGTCCATAAGACACCATTGACCATCAATATCAGCAGAACTATGCTCCAGCACAATCTGTAACGTCACGGCCCAGCATGTCCCCGACTCAACCATTACCATCCAACCAGAGAATTAACCCTGGTACAATGGAGAATGTAGGCGGGCATGTCAGGTGCAGAACGAAATGGATCATCCACTCAAAAACTCTGACTGAAAATTGCAACGAAAGCTTCAGCCTTATATTTTGCAAGGATGTGCTGGGCTCTTCCATCATTGAGGTTGGGGATATTTGTGGAGACTCCTACTCCGTTGAGTTGTTTAATCGTCCGCCACCCTTCACGATCGGATTAACAGGACTGCAGAGCTTAATTCTAATGCATTGGTTCTGGGATCGCTCAGCTCTGTCTGTCCCTTGTTGTTTATGCGATCTGACACGCAAGTATTTCTGTTTGGAAGCTTCAGCAGATGAACATTTTATCTTTATATATTCCTGGTTCTGCTCCTGGCATGCCCTCCTGCACTCTCCATTGAACCAGGTTTTATCCTTTGGTTTGGTGGTAATGGTTGAGTGGGGGGCATGCTGGGCAGTGATTTTACAGATTGTACTGCAGTATAGTTCTGCTGCTATTGATGGTCCACAGTGTCTTGTGGACGCTCAGTCTTGAGTTGCTAGATCTGCTAAAAATCTGTGCCATTTAGCATGGTGATAGTGCCACACAACACAATAATGTTTAGGGAGACAATAGACTTTGTCTCCACAAGGACAGTGTGGTGGTAACTTTTACCGATACTGTCATGGACATATACATCTGCAGTTGGTAGGTTGGTCAGGTATGTTTTTTAAGCCTCTCGTTCTTTCCCTCACCATCTGCTGCAGACCGAATCTATAGCTATGTCCTTTAGGACCCGACCAGCATGATCAGTAGTACCACTGCCAAAACCATTCTTGACAGTCGACTTTGAAATCTCCCGGCCAGAATACACTTTGTGCCCTTGCCACAGTCAGTGCTTTCTCCAAGTGTTGGTTGACATGGAGGAGTACTGATTCAGATGAGGAACGATGTTACGTAGTAATCAGTGAGAGACTCCTTTGTCCATGTTTAATTTCTGTTATTTCCGTAAGGTATGGTTCCGTGAGTATGGCTATGTCAGGCTGTTTCTTGACTAGTCTGTAAGGCAGTTGTTCCAATGTTGGTACTAGACCTCAGATGTTAGTAAGGAAGATTTTGCAGGTTCTACAATGATGTTTCTAACGTTGACATTTCCGGTGCCCATTTTGATGACAGGTGGTCCATCCCGTTTCATTTGTTTGAAACGTTGTAGCGGTTGGAACAACTGAATGACTCATTAGACCTTTTCAGGAGGCGACTGGGAGTCAATGACATTGCTTTGGGTCTGGAGTTGCATGTCAGCCAGACCAGGTGAGGATTCCTTCATTGCAGGATATTATTGAACCAGGTGGATTTTTCTGACAATCGGCAATGATTTCATTCTCAGCAGTAGATTCTTAATTCCAGGGATATTTTTACATTACTGAATTGAATTTTCACCATCTGCAGTGGCGGGATTCAACCTCGATCCACAGAACATGAGCTGATTTTTCTGGATTGATAATCTATTGGTAATACCATCAGACCTACTTGGAACCACGTGTTGTACTCAGCTGCCATTTCTTGTGTTACCCTGTTTTTCATTCATTGATTATGTTTTTTTCTGGAATCTCATCCTTCATAAAATCCTGATTGAAACACACACTCATGAACGCCTTCTCGACTGCTCGAATTTCATTCAGTCTGTTTTGTTTGAACAGACATTTCAAGGCAGCTGTACACCAGAGAAGAGCAGGATAAGATAATGATGATTGCGCACTGTAGCTGTCACCGGACCAGTATATCTTTCCAGGAAGTATTTATTGTGGGTCAGAGAACCTCAAATATTATGGCATGGAAGTAGGCCATTCAGCCCATCGTAGAGTCGCAAGCTCTCCAATTGCACAATTGGAGATAGAGAGAGTGTGTGAAGAGAGATTGTGTGAGATAGAAATAAACAGAGAGAAAGCAAGTGAAGGGAGATAAACTGAGAATGTATAGAAAGGGGAGCGACTGACTGAGTATGAGAGGAATAGGTGTTAGATGAGGGTGAAGTTAGACAGATCAGAAGACTGCATTACAGTAGATAAATATGGACGGACAGAAGTTATAAGTTTCATTCTGAAATTCTTCTGGACGGCAACCCCTTTGTCTAGGCTCCGTGCACTGTGAGAACTGTGCTGATAATACCTGTCATCCCAGATTATGTATTTCCAACAATATCACAGAGCTGGGTTACAGACAGTAAAATAGAACTCATTAAGCCAATAGATTGGTTACATGGAGAAAGCAGAGTTTTTAAATAGACTGTGCCAGGAGCAGCAGGAAATGATAAACACCACCCCGTCTCCACGACACCCTCCCCCAACACACACCCCTCACCGATAATGTATGAGAGACTATGCCAGAGAATCTCAGTGAGGGGACTCACTGACAGGAGTGAAATCACGATCTTAGCTGTGGGTCAAATAATGATTGATAAAGTTTGTTATGTAATTTATACAGCTCAATATCAAGAGTGTATTTTAATAACCTTATCTCCTTGTACTTTGCATATATTGGTGTGTGCAGAAAATAATTTTGTTCCTGTATTTTATATTGCATAAACGCATTTCATTAATATTGTCTCTGCTAATTCCTCATTGTAGATGTATTCTTGAATCTGTTCTTTATATGAGTTATAAAGTGTAACATTCCAATTCTGGTAAATGCGGAACATCACTGTCCCTCCACCCAGTCTAATCAGACATGTCCCCCAATCTTCTCTGTCTTCTGTCTTTGCCCCAATATCACAATCACAATGTAATTGAAGTCCATTAAATGACACTTCATGACAGTTCCTTAACATCGATAACATCAACAGCATGACCCACACCTGCCCTTCCTAATCCTGCAATAACAATCTGAACTGTGTTTGTCATGTGTAATTCTCTGTTAACGTATCCATGCCGTTTGTTTGTTGTAACCCACATTTTTTTTTTGTGGCACATTTTGCTATCAGATCTTGGATGATGATGTTTTCTCAATGTTTAACCGATTTTGCAATGACTGATCAGTAGTTATTGAATTTATTTCTGTATTTATGAACAGAGAAGCATGTTTATGTTCTATTAAACTTCTGGCATTACTTCCATATCCAAAGCTGACTGAATGATTACACACAATCAATCTGCCATCTTCAACATTCCTTCTTTCAGTCACACTCGCATATCACACCCAGAATGCATAAATGTTCAACGTTATTTTGAATTTTAATAAAGTAGCATTGAATTCAAAGGGGTTAACTGGAGCTATTTGTTCAGTGATTGTAATGATGTCAGTCTCCATGGATCGTATGCGTCCCTAGAGAGTTCCTCTCTTCTATCAATAAGGGCATGCTTTCAGTGTTGTATCCCATAGTATGAGCGGGAGCATGGCCAACAGCAGTAACAGGGATTAGCAGCTTCAGAGAGAAGGGCAGGAGAGATGGGAATCTGGGAACATTCGACTGGAATGATCCAACAATGGATAGGAGTTTATCCTATGGTCTGTACTGGCTTTCCCAGCCTTGGATATCATTAGCATCGCGGATTCAAGATGTACTGATGGTTATTCAAGCTGGTTACTGTCCTATCCTTGCTATAGTTGGTGTTCCTGGTAAGTCGCCCTGTCTGTTTAGTGAAACGGTCTGAACTGATTCGATGCTCATGATATTCAGATTTTGTAAAGGTGCAACGCAACATTTTCAGCTCCAATCAAAGATTCTATTCCTTAGAAATTATAACTAGCGAACTATTATTTACAAATTACTTACCAACACGCGAGGATAAAACATACTGTTCTCAACCTCTTTAATTCGTTTTGTCCTGCAAAGGGAACATCTCCATATCCTCCCCACACACCAATCCTATCCCGTACCACAATTAATATGTCCCAGTCTCCTCCTCAGCCTCAGTTCAATTCCTGAATAAACCATCGTTTGTGCCTTTGTTAATTCCAGATACATCTGTGTCAAGTCCCTTGTAACCACGTGTGCATTGGAAAATAATTGCACTTGAGATGTTTAACTTGTTCCCTGCACAAAATCTGAAAGATGGGCAGTCAGTGTATGGTGGGTCACGTCATTGACTCGTATTCTAGAACAACAGAATAATAATCTGTTGATATCGGCTTGCCTTATGCCCATTAGAGAAGGCAGTGGGTCATCCTTCTCTGGTCAAGTCTCTGTTTAACTGCAAACCCATGGCAATTTGCTTTGCTATTTATTGTCCTGTGGAACAGCTGAACCAGCCACTCAGTTCAAGATCGACAGAACATGCTGGCCTGACCAGGACTGCACACATCCTGTGAGGGCAGAACAAAAGGTAAGGTAGCTCCATTCCTCTGCCTGCATCCCATATTCCAACGTCTCATTTCCATTCAGTTAGGTAGCCATACACTGTTTTAGATGTATTCTTTGTGATTGGGTCTCTTCCAAGAGTTATGTCCATCTCCATGGGCACTTCTGGTGCTGGCTTTATTAATGCTGACCTACAGATATGAGGATGTTTTTTAACTTCTACATCGGTGGCAGTGCGTTGAAAATGAATGGTTTCCTGTTTCACACGAAAGAAACGGAGCCAGCTAAATGAAGGAAAGGAATTATTGTGATCAAACCTGAGAGTGGCGTTGAGGCAGTATTTGGGGTATTGTGGACAGATTTTCTTCCCTTTATATGGAGTGATCTCCTTCCCACAGAGAGAGTGAAGAGGAGTTCCACCAGATTAATCCCTGGGATGATGGCACCATGAGGAGTGAGTGAAGGATAATCTCCAGCGCTGTGAGAGAATAAGAGGTGATTGCATTGAACCCTGAGAGGGATGGACAATCACTCCTTATATTCTAAACAGACAATGTGATAAATTCCATGACTGCTATTTCACTCAGGATGCATGATTCAGGATAGTTTAAGTGCTTGGGCGGACGTTACGCCTACCCACCCCAACCCCTACCACCCATTGAGAGAGACGGAGAGGTCCAATTTTTGAATATACTCTCCGCACATTAATACAGTGCAGTTGGTATGTGATGCTGCACTGAATGTCATATTATCCACCACCCCGACAGCAGCCGCAATACATTCATTTTAAAACAGTTAACTATTCCCAAAAGCATATCACCTTCATGAAGAACATGCATCTATCTTCTCAGAGATGCAAGGTACTTCCTTAAGGTTTAGACCAGAAGACTATAAGGCATTGGAGCATAAATTAGGACAGTTAACCCATCGGGTCTTCTCCGTCATTCAATCATCGCTGATAGGTGTCTCAAACCCATTCGCCGGCCTTCTCCCCATAACCCTTCATCCCCTGGATAATCAAAAACTATCTATCTCCCTCTCAAATATACTCAATGACCTGCCTCCACAGCCTTCTGTGGCAATACATTTCAAAGATTCACCCTTCTATGGTTCAATAACTTTTTCCTTATCACTGTTCTAAAAGGTGATCACTTTTATCTAAGGCTGTGCCCTCGGATTCTAATCCAATGGAAACATATTATCAACACCCACTCTCTCCAGGTCATTCAGTATTCTGTCTATTTCAATTACATTCACTCTCATCCTTTCAACCTTTATCAAGTATAGACCCAGAGTACTCAAACATCCCTCACGCAACAAACTTTTCATTCCGATGACCATTCTCGTGAAAATCTTCTGAACACGTTCCAGGACCAGTACATCCTTCCTGAGGTATGGAGCTAAAAAATGAGCACAATACTCCAAATGTGGTCTGACCAGAGCCGTATTAAGTCAGTTCTTATATTCAATTCTTTTCGGAGTAAATGCTCCTAATCATAATTGCAATTGCCCTCCTAACTACTGTCAACCTGCAAGCTGACCTTGACAGAACACTGCACTAGAACTCCCAGGTCCCTTTGCACTTCAAATTTCTGAATTTCTCGCCATTTAGAATATAGACCATGCCTCTATTCTTCGTGCCAAGGTGCATGACCTCACACTTTCCAACGTTGGAATGCATTTGACGATCTCTTTACCTGTCCAAATCCTTGTTCAGTCTCTCCGCTTCCTCAATACGACCTGACCATCTCCCTATCTTCGTATCGTCTGCAAACCTAGCCAGAGTGCCCTCCATTCCCTCATCTAGATTGTTAATGTAAAAAGTAAAAAGTTATGATTCCAAAACTGAGCATTCTGGATCACCACTTGTCACCGGCTGCCATCCTGAGAAGTACTCTTTTATCCCCACTCTCTGTTTTCTGCCAGACAGACAAGCTTCTATCCATGCACTACCTCGCCTCTAACAGCACGGACCGTTATCATACTCAGTAAACTCCTGTGTGACACCTTGTCAAAGGCCTTCTTGAATTCCAGGTGGATTACATCCATTGGCTGTGCTTGGTCGAGCTGATCATTTCCTCTTCAAAAGATTCCAATAGATTTGTCAGGCATTAATTTGCCTTGATGAAATCATTCTGACTTTGCCCTATTTTACCAAACACTTTCAACTATTCAGAAATCTCATTCTTCACAATGGATTCCACGATCTTACCCATAACAGAGGATCAACTATTGATGGTGGGTTTTTTTTGTCTTTTTCCTTACTCCCTTGTTAAAAAGGGGTGTCATTTTAGTGGGTTTCCAGTGCTCTGGGATCGTTCCTTACTTTAGTGATCCCTGAAAGATAACCACGATTGCCTCCACTCCCTCTACAGCTATCTCCCGTATAATACTGGGATGTAGTCCTTCTGGTCAGGGTTGTTAACCCACCTTCGGGCCATTACATTTTTTTCTAGCATGTTCTCCACGGTGGGGGCCATCATACTCAGCTCTGGTCCCTCAACCTCTTGAATGTTTAAGGTGTTACTCGTGCCTTCCACCATGAAAGCTGATGCAAAGTAATTATTCAGTTCCTTGGCCATTTTCTCATCTCCACTGCTATCTCTCCTATATCATTTGCCAGCAATCCAATGTTCACTTTTGCCGCTCTTTTATACTTTACATATTGAAAGAAACTGTTACAGTCTTCCTTTATATTACTGGCTAGCTTACCCCCATATTTAATAATCTCCCTCCTTATTTGATTTTGTTTGCTCTCTGTTTTGTCTTTGTAAACTTTCCAATCCTGAGGTTTCCCACTGCACTTTGCCACATTATATCATTTCTCTTTTGCTTTTATGCTGTACCCGACTTCCCTAGTCAGCGATGGTTGTCCCATCCTCCCTATACAAGTCTCTTTTTCCTTAGGGTAAATCTCTGCTGTATCCTGAATTACTCCAAAAATCTCCTGCCATTGCTGTTGCACTGTCTTTCCTGCTGGACCCGTCTCCCAGTCAATTCTACCCAGCTCCTCACTCCTGTCTGTGCAATGACCTTTATTCAGCTGGAATACAGTTACTTCTGATTCTAACTTCGCCACCTGAAATTGCCCAGTAAATTCAATCATATTATGATCACTGTCACTTTCAGCTCCCCCCATCTAATCTGCCTGCACAAGCTGCTCCAAAAGCCATCTCGTAGACATTCCACGAATTCCTTTACCTGCCAACCACTATCAATCTGAATTCCCAGTCCATCGGTATAATAAGATCCCACATGATCACTGTAACTTTGCCTTTCCTGCAGATCTTTCTAGTTCCTGGTGTATCTTACACCCCAGCTCCCTGTATATAACTCCAACTGTATTTTTCCACCTTTTTGATTCCTCAATTCTACTGACACAGATTCTACACCATTTGACCTTATTTCATTTCTTAATATTGATTATTGATTCAATTCCATTCTTAATACTGAAAAAAACTCTATCTATCTGCCTACCTGACTATCTTTTATCCAGGATGAATATCCTTGAATATTCAGCTCCCAATCCTGATCCTCTTGCAGCGATGTCACTGTAATGCCCACTATGTCGTACCTGCCAATTTATGGATGAGTCACAAGCTCATCTACCTTATTCCTTATACTGCATACATTCTGATACAATAGTTCAGTCCTGTATTACCCGTCGCTCTTCTCATTGTCATTTGGTTGTCCAGCTGTTGGTACCTACACGGACCCTGACCACTGCATCAGTCCCCTCCTGCTCCAAGTTCTGCAACCCAGATGATATAAACCCGAGCACCATGTAGGCAACACAACCTTCAGGACTCTTAATCCCGATCACGGAGAACAGTATCTATGCTTTTAACTATACTATCCCCAATTATCGAGCAATGGCCAGCATGGTGACACAGTAATGCGGCCTCACAGTGCTAGGGACCAGGGTTCATTTCCAATCTCTTGGACCCTGTCATTGTGGACTTTGTACATTCTTCCCGTGTCTGCTGTGTCTACGTTGGGAGTGTTAACTCTTTCTATCTCCACAGTACGTCTCTGTGTTTGCATCAGATTTCTACCATCTACAGTATTTTTGCTTTTGTTCGATGGAAAAATGCAGCAAATGTGACAGGTTTTTGTAAAAGCAGCCGTGGTTCGCGGGTTCCTCTGGGTGTTTAGGAATCTTGCCCGGCTACTTGCCTGAGGGCAGTGTCCGAGGATGTCCATTCCATCTCTCTCAGTTCCCTCAGTCCATCGTCACTACATGAGCGTTTCCTTGTGCCACCCCGGGACTTCCCACAACCCATTGCCTGGCACTGGATACTCCCTTCGCAGGACTGTGCACACAACGACACTGGGAACTTTCTGACCCGCTGGGGATGCTGGGTAAAGACCCTGCCATAGAAAGGAACAGAATAACGAGAATCCAATTCAACAGCAAAGCTAAGTAAACAGGCTGAATTACAGCCATCTGCTCTGACATTTTCTAATCTTCTGTTTATCCTCGTCCATCTGCAAATAGATGGTCCATATGTATGCCTTGTCAAACAGGTTTGGAGGCAGGGATAGATATCAGATCCGGTGGTCATTGGACAGATTCAGTGGTCTCACTTTCCTGACGGTTTTATTATCAAGTGTATCCAGTTTAAATAAAAGGCCTTGCTGGAGTTGTGCTGAAAGGATATTTGAATTTTGGATACATTAGAATATGTCACGTGCGAGTGAGGTTAGGAATCCTAAGGTAACACGGTTAAATACACGATCAAAGATACACGAGGCAGCACTTCCGATATGTGGAAATTGGGATTCCCGAGTCGGTAGGATATACACAAAAAGGACGGTATGAACCTGAACTGTAGCAATTTACAATATGAAGATTATTGGGATTCACGGGTCAGTAGGATACACACAAGAAGCTCGGGATGCACATGAACTGATAACAATCTCCGATATGTGGATCCTTGGGATTCCCGGGTTGATAGAATATGCACAAGATGATCGAGATAGACTTGAACTGGCAGCAACAACCTGGCAGGCAAGTTTGCTTTTGTCCTTTACGAGGGTTTAAACTAGTGTGTGGCGGCGGTGGGGGAGGGGTGTGTGGAACCACAGCAGTAGGTCCACAGGTAGTGACTGAGGATGTTGGAGACTAATCGCAGTACAGCAAAGACCAGCATAAAAAAAACAAAGGGTACTAAACACAGTGGCCTGGCAGTCAGAAGTGTGTTGATTTTAATTTGAGGAATCTGTTTGTTTCAACAGATATTTCGATGTCGCTGCATGTCAGAAAATAGGAAGAGATAATTGTTAAATGTCCACTGTGTCATTCACTGGACCAGCTTGTCTCTCCAGGCACCAAAACTTGTTACTGTGGGTCAGAGAATTTCATAATTAATACAACACAGAAGGAGGCCATTCAGCCCAGCATGCGTCCAAGAGCTCTCCAACTTGATATATTGAAAATAGAGGGAATGATTGGAGCTAGACTGAGAGGGAGAGAAATAAACAGAGAGAGAGAGAGACAGTGAAGTGAGATAAACAGAGTGAAAAAAAGAGCGACAGAGAGAGTGATAGCAAGGGGTGTCAGACGAATGTGAAGTTAGATCAGGAGATAGCATGAGGAGAAATACACAGAAACTTTTCTTCGAAACTCGCAGACCACATGCCCTCTGTCTGGTGCCATAACCTGTGAGCACCATGTTGATACTGGCTGTCATCTAGTATCCTTTATCGCCAATAACATCCCAGACCTGAGTTGCTGACAGCTCAACACAATCCAATAGACTAGTAGATTGGTTCCAGGGAGAAGGTGAATTAATTTAAATATTCTGGGCAACAGGAACTTATAGTCCCTCTAGACACTGCATGTGAGGCAGGGTGGAATCTCAGTGAAGGGAATCACTGGCAGAGGGGAAATTAGGATCGCAGCTGTCGGTCAAATCATGATTGATAAAGTTTGCACACCACTTGCATGGTTTTGTAATCCACATGACAATTTATATAGCTCCACACAGTAAGGGTATTTTAACAATATTATCTTTTTGTAGTTTTGATATTTTGGTATGTACAGAAAAGCTTTTTTATCCTTGTATTTTGTGTTGAATAAACACATTTTATGACTGAGGAAGAAAGGACATGCTCCGATGGGACAGTCGTCATCTGAACCGTGTTGGATCCAGAGTCCAAGTGAATCCTAACCGGGGCTGCAGACAGAGGTGTGTGTGTGTGTGTGTGTGTGTGTGTGTGTGTGTGTGGTGTAGTTATAGGGTTTAATTAGAAAAGCCGAATTAAAAGAGGAGGTAAGAGTACAGAACTCAGGAGAGGTTTTTAAAATCTCCGGCACAGACACAAATAGGATAGAGCATCTGGAAATGTTTAACATATCAAACTTCAAGCACACTGCACAAATGAATGACAATGAGAAGAGGGACGGTTAATGCAGGACTGAAGGGGTTATAAATGAATGCATGCTGTATCAGGAATAAGGTAAATTAGCTTGTGGTGCAGAACTAAATCGGCAAGTATGAAGTGATGGGCATCACGGAGTTGTGGCTGCAAGGCGATCTGAATATTTAAGGATATTTATCCTATCGAAAAGATAGGCAGGTGGGCAGAGGGAGTGGATTTGCATTCTTATTAAGAAATTAGATTAAATCAATAGTAAGAAAGGAAGTAAGGGCAGATGGTGTATAATCTGCGTGGGTAGAATTGAGGAACCACAAAGGTAAGACAACCACAGTTGAAGTCTTGTGCAGGGTTTCAAAGAGTAGTCAGGAGCTGGGGCACAAGATACACCAGGAGATAGAAAAGATGTGTAGGAAAGGCAAAGTACAGTAATCATGGATGATGTCAGTATGCAGGGGCACTGGGAACATCAGATTGGTAATGGTTTGCAAGAAAAGGAATTTTAGGAATATTTATGAGATGGCTTTTTGGAGCAACTTCTGGTGGAGCCCACTCGGGAACAGATGATACTGGATTTAATGACACAGGATTCGTAAGGGAGATTAGGCAGAAGGTAAACTTCGGAAGCAATGATCAGAACATGGTTGACTTTATTCTGCAATTTGAGAGAGAGAAGATAGAATCAGAGGTAACCGTATTTCAGCTGAATAAAGGCAACTTCGGAGGCATAAGGAAGAAGTTGGGTAGGATTGACTGGAAGAGGGGTCAAGCATGAAAGACAGGGGAACAGCAATGGCAGCAGATTCCAAGATAAATTCAGGAGACACAGCAGGGATTCTTGATGAGGAATAGGGGCATGGTACAGGGAAGATGAGGCAGCCAGGGCTGACGACGGAAGTAAGGGATTGCATACAAGCAAAGGAGCAAGTGTATAATGTGGTGAGGGGCAGTGGGAATCTAGAGAAATGGGAAACTTACAAAGACTAACAGACGGCAAAAAAAGATTAGATATGAAGGTAACCTAACCAGTAATAGAAACGAGACTGTAAGAGGTTCTTTAGATATATAAAGTGCAAAAAAGAGGCAAAATTGAATATGGACCACTGGAAAATGATGCTGGAGAGACAGTAGTGGAAAACAAAGAAATGCATGAGGAACTTTGCACCAATGTTCATGATGGAAGACACGAGTAATTTCCCAAAAATTGAAGAGAGTGAGAGGGCAGAGCTGAGTATGGTGGCCATCACCAAGGGGAACATGCTGGAAAACTGAATGGCCTGAATTTGGATAAATCACCCGAATCATATGGACTACACCCCAGCATTGTAAGGGAGATAGCTGAAGAGGTAGTGAAAGTGAAAGTGGTATTCTTTCAGGAATGACTAAAATCATGAAAGGCTGGACAATTGGTAACGTGACACTCCCTTTCATAAGGGAGTTAGGCAGAAGTTGGAAAATTACAGACTGATTAGCCTAATCTTGTTTGTGGGTAACATCCTGGAATCCATCATGAAGGATGTGATTTCTTGGAAGTATTTAGCAATATAGTGCAAAGTCAGCATTGTTCCATCAATGGGAGATCATGCCTGACAGACCTACTGGAATACTTTGAGGCAGTAACGAGCAGATTTGACCAAAGAGAACGTAGATGTTATCCACCTGCTGCTCCAAAATTAATTGGTAAGGTGCCACGCAGGAGGTTATTGAGAAAGATTAGGGTCCCGGGTGTTACAGGCAAGGTGCTAGCTTGGATAGATGCATGGCTGTCTGACAGAAAGCAGAGAGTGGGGATAAAAGTGTCCTTCTCAAGGTGGCATCCAATGACAAGTGGTATTCCTCAAGACTCAGTGTTGGGACTAAAAAATTCGCTTTGGGCATTAATGGTCTACATGAAGCAACTGAGGTCATGCTGACTAATTTTTCAAACAGTGCTAAGATGGAATAGAGGGATAGGTAGCATCGAAGAGGTGGTTCAGCTGCAGGAGGGTGCAGTAGCACCCTCTAGCACCTCTCTGATGCTCGCCTTCCAGACCACCAACCTCAGGATACAACGCATCATCCTCCACCATTTCTGCCACCAACAGTGAGACCACACCACCAGAGCTATACTTCCCTCCCTACCCCTATCAGCATTCTGCAGAGACCATTCCCTTCACCAGTCCCTTGTTAGATTCACGTGTCCGCCCCCCCCCCCACACCCCAAAAAGCCAACTTCCACTCCCGGCACCCTCTCTTGCCATTGCAAAAGGTATGAAACCTGTGCCAACAACTTCCTCCACACCTCAATCCAAAGCCGCGAAGGATCCTTCCACACCAGGCAGAGAATATCCTGTGCATGCAAACATGACAGGATGTCAACTTGCACAACGGTTCAGGGAACACGCTCCATCACACGTTCAACAACCCCACTTCCCTGTGGCGGAATACTTCGCCTCCCCCTGCTACTCTTCAAAGGACATGCAAGGTCTTGACTTCCTCCAATGCCACATTCTAGCCACAATTCGTCTGGAGGAAGAGCGCGTTGTCTTCCACCTTGGAACCCTTCAACCAATGGCATCCAGTGCAATGTCACCAGTCTCCTCATCTCCTCCCCTTCCACCTTATCCCAGATCTAACCCTCCAACTGATCACCGCCAACTGTCCTACCCATCTATCTTCCTTCCCATCTATCCACTCCATCTTCCACTCTCACCACTCACCTCCATTTAGCCATCGCCTTCCAAGATACCTTCCCCCACCCCCTCCCATTCACCTTTCAACCCCTTTCCGCCCACCCACTTCATTCCCGATCAAGGCTTTATGACTGAATCGTCGAATATCCTGTTCCTCAGCGTCCGCCTGACTGGCTGTGCTTTTCTAGCACCACACTTTTTGACTCTGATCTCCAGGATCTGCGGTCCTTACTTTCTTCTGCTGAAGGATTTGCACAGGTTAGGGGAGTGAGCAAAGAAGTGGCAGGTGGACTATGACATGAGAAAGTGTGAGATCATGCAGTTTGCCAGGCAAAATGAAGAGCGAGCAAGTTCAGAAGACTCCGGGGGAGGAGGGGGGGATGCGGCGTTGCTAGTCCAAGGATCTTTAAAAGTAAACCTGCATGTTGTCAGCAGTTGGGAAGGCAAATAAAATAATTCCATTTCTTTCAAGGGGGCTTGAATATAAATGCAGCGATGTACTTCTGAGGCTCTACAGTTGGATTATTGTGCACAGTTTTTTGTCCCATATCTCAGGAAAGGTGTACTGGCCCTGGAGCATTTTTCGATAAGATTCACGAAAGTGGTCCCAGGAATGAAGCGCTTAGCATATGAAGAACATCTGAGGGCTCTGGGTCTATGTTTGATAGAGTTCAAAAGAATGTTAGGAGGTCTAACTGAAACTTAAAGAATATTGAATGAACTGGAGAGGAGTAATTTTGGGAAGATATCTCCAATGGAGGGGAGATTAGGACCCAAGGGGACAGCGTAAAGGGAAGAACATTTCAAACACAGATAAAGACGAACCTCTTCAGCCAGAGAGTGGTAAATCTATGGAATTCACTGCTAGAGAAGGCTGTTGAGGCCAGGTAATTGAGTATATTTAAGAGTAAGATAGATAGGTTCTTGATTGTAAAGGGGATGAATGGTGACAGATAGAAATCGGAAGCATGGGGTTGAGAAGCTGAACAGCCATCATTGAATGGCGGAGCAGGTTCAATGGGCTGAATGGCCAAATTTCTGCTCCAATGTCTTCTGGTCGTATGGTTAATATTGGCTTTCCTCACTTCTCATTAGAGATGTATCCAGGAATTTGATTTTCTTATGATTTATAAAGACTAACATCCCAATACTGATGACTGGGAAATATCATGTTCCCTCCCTCCAGTCTCTGCAGCCATGTCTCCAATATCATAATCACACTGAAATTGAAAACCAATGCATGGTACGTAATCACAGTTGATTGACGTCGACAATAGTAAGAGCATGACACTCACCTGCCCTCTCTGATCCTTGGCTAACATCTGAATTGTGTGTCACGTCATATTCTCTCTCAATATATTCATGCCATTTGCCTGTTATAACTAATGTTGTCGTAGGCACATTTGCCTGTCAGATAATGGACTAGAAAAGGTCTCTCCATATTTTACTGACATTGTAATCACTGATCAGTAGTTACAGACTGTATGTTTCCATTTATAAACGGAGAAACTTGTTTATGTTCTGATAATCCTTTGACATTTCTCCCATATCCAAGGCAGATTGAATGATTACACGCAATCAATCTACCATCTCCAATATTCCTTCCCTCAGCCACCCCCACATATCCCAAGCTAAATGAGTAAATTTTAAACGTTCTTTTGAATTTTAATAAAATCAATACTGAACGCAAAGGGGTTAAATGGAGCTATTTGTTCAGTCACTGTGATTAATGTCAATCTCCGTGAATCCTAATTATGCCAGTGGAAAGTTTCCATCGTTCAAAGATAAATGGGCTCTGTTCAATGTGCTATCCCATAGTGTGAGTAGAAGCATCACTTACAGCACTAACAGGGATCAGCAGCTCGAGAGAGAGAGGGGGAGGAAAGATCAGAATCTGAGAACATTAGAGAGGAACGTTACAATAATGATTCATAATCTGAGGACCATGGATTGGAGTGTTCCAATAATGTATCAGAATCTGAGAACATTAGACTGGAATGTTCAAACAATTGACAGGAGTTTATCCTTGGGTCTTTACTGGCTTTCCCAGCCTTGGATATCATTAGCATATCGGATCCAGGATATCCTTTGGATTATTCAAGGGAGTTACTATCCCAGCCTTGCGATAGTTGGTGTTCCTGGTAAGTCTTTATATTTGTCTACTAAATCGGGTTGAACTGAATTTCTGCTCATGATATGTACATTTTGGAAAGTGCAAGTCAATGTCTTCAGTTCCAAACAAAATTTCATTTCCGTATATATTATAACTATCAAACTACAATTTATACATTATTCACTGATGCGCAAGAAGGAACCAGACTCTTCTCAAACTCCATAATCCATTTTGTCCTTCACAGATTTCCATCTCCATGTCCTCCCCACTCACCAATCCTGTCCAATACCACCAACATGATATCCCAGTCTCGTCCCCAGTCTCAGTGCAATATCTGAATAAACCATTTGTGCCTTTGTTCAATCCGGATACAACAGTTTCACGTTCCTTGTAATCACATGTCCGTCACTAAATAATTGCTGTTGAGAATGTTTAACTTGTTCTCTGCACATAAGGGAAGACAGTTTATGGTGGTCAAGCCAATGACTCAAAATCTAGAGCCACAGAATAATGGTCTGTTGATATCTCATGGAGGAAATTGGGGAGTTTAAAAGCAACCATTATCATTTGTTATAAAAACCAATCTGCTTGCCTGAAATCCTTTAGGGAAGTCAATGTTTCATGCTTCCCTCGTCAGATTTCCCTGTGACTTCTGTGATGAACACGTGGGTGCACTGTAAGTTTGAGAGAATGAATAAATAACAATAACTACCTGACAGCACCAAGAGTTCTGAAAAATAGATATAATGTAACATTTGGTTGAACAACCCGATTAGCTTATTGTCTCGAAACAAACTCAACTG
Source organism: Hemiscyllium ocellatum (assembly GCF_020745735.1). NCBI lineage: Eukaryota > Metazoa > Chordata > Chondrichthyes > Orectolobiformes > Hemiscylliidae > Hemiscyllium > Hemiscyllium ocellatum. Next base: position 78,511,226 of record NC_083414.1, on the reverse strand, counting down.
TAACAAGTTTTAAATTATACCCCAAACTACCCACCTCCAACCTAGTTCTAGGGCTTCATACATCCTGGGAGAGAAGAATAAAGGTAAAGATAGCTCCCTTTTTCTTTGTTTTCTGTATTGCTACATCTCAGATTTCTTTACCTCCATCCCCAGTTGCCTTATGAAGTGGTTATGCTTGAAACATGGATTCTCCTGCTCCGTCAATCAATCATCGCTGAAAGGTTTCTCAAACCCATTCTCTGACCTTCTCCCCGTAACCCTTCATCCCCTGGATAATCAAAAACTATCTATCTCCCTCTCAAATATACTCAATGACCTGCCTCCACAGCCTTCTGTGGCAATACATTTCAAAGATTCACCCTTCTATGGTTCAATAACTTTTTCCTTATCACTGTTCTAAAAGGTGATCACTTTTATCTAAGGCTGTGCCCTCGGATTCTAATCCAATGGAAACATATTATCAACACCCACTCTCTCCAGGTCATTCAGTATTCTGTCTATTTCAATTGCATTCACTCTCATCCTTTCAACCTTTATCAAGTATAGCCCCAGAGTACTCAAACATCCCTCACGCAACAAACCTTTCATTCCGATGACCATTCTCGTGAAAATCTTCTGAACACGCTCCAGGACCAGTACATCCTTCCTGAGGTATGGAGCTAAAAAATGAGCACAATACTCCAAATGTGGTCTGACCAGAGCCGTATTAAGTCAGTTCTTATATTCAATTCTTTTCGGAGTAAATGCTCCTAATCATAATTGCAATTGCCCTCCTAACTACTGTCAACCTGCAAGCTGATCTTGATAGAACACTACACTAGAACTCCCAGGTCCCTATGCACTTCAAATTTCTGAATTTTCTCGCCATTTAGAAAATAGACCATGCCTCTATTCTTGGTGCCAAGGTGCATGACCTCACACTATCCAACGTTGGAATGCATTTGACGATCTCTTTACCTGTCCAAATCCTTGTTCAACCTCTCCGCTTCCTCAATACGACCTGACAATCTCCCTATCTTTCTCTCAAGAGAATAGACTTTCTATTCCTTTTCCAGCACACATTTTTCAGGTCTGATCTCCACCATCTGCAGTCCTCACTTTCTCCTTTTTGATATAGATAGACTGGAGAGTTTGGCGGAAAAGTGGCAGATGGATTTCAATCCAGACAAATGTGAGGTGAAGCATTTAGGCAAGAATAATTCCAGAGCGAATTATAGAATGAATAGAAGAGCCTTTGGAAAAGTTGATGAGCAGAGAGAACTGGGAGTGCAGGTCCATTGTATCCTGAAGGTTACTGCACAGATGGATAGAGTGGTCAATAAGGCATGTAGTATGCTTGTCTTCATTGGACGGGGCATTGAGTCTAACAGCTGACAAGACATTGTTTCGGCCGCATATGGAATACTATGTCCAGTTCTGGTCACCATATACCAAAATGATGTGGACGCTTTGAAGAGGGCGCAGAGAAGGTTTACGAGGATGTTGCCTGGTATAGGAAGTGCTAACTATGAAGAAAGGTTGAGTAGGTTAGGTTCATTTTCATTAGAAATAAGGAGATTGAGTGAGGACCTGCTTGAGCTTTATAAAATTATGAAGGGTCTAGAAAGAGTGGATAGAGACAAGTTTTTTTCCCAGGGTGAAGGATTCAATAACGAGAGGTCACACTTTCGAGGTGAGAAGTGGAAAGTTTAAGGGGGAATACACGCAGTAAGTACTTCACACAGAGGGTGGTGGGCGTTTGGAATGCGTTGCCAGCAGAGTTGGTAGAGGCAGGCACGGCAGGTTCATTTAAGATGCGTGTAGACAAATGCATGAGTAAGTGGGGAGCAGAGGGATACAGATGCTTAGGAATTGACCGACAGGTTTAGACAGTACATTTGGATCGGCTCCAACATTTGTTGGAACACAAATGAGAAATTCTCAAAGGGCTGTTCAAGTGGAAATTCCCTTCCCCAGAGGATTGTGGTGCCTAGATGTTTGCATTTATTCAAAGATGTTTTTGTCTGTAGTAAAATGGTATACACACAGAAACGTGCTGCTGAAATCAAAAGCACATGGAGCGGTGACAAAGTATCTAATGGCCCACTCCTGCTGCTCAGTCCTGTGTTGCTATGTTCAATTCAAATCCTCACAACTCATGCAAGGAGCAGATGGAGGCCACTTGCTCCAAATACCTGGTCAACAGTAACACAGGATCTCATTCAGTCCCTCAAGACTGTCGCACATGGCTTGGTGTCCGTTGGAAAATGTTATTTGGTTCGAAAGACGTCTCTGGTCTCTTTACAGAGTGTTTCCTCTCTGCAACTTGTGGTTCATTTGTTGGTGATATTATAGACCCAGAATCACTGTGAATACAGTCCCTATACCTCAACCAGAGATGACTCACAAAATACTTTACTCTCTCTGATTGCAATGTTCAATAAAAGAACATTCAGGAAAATTACAGCCATTAACTTTGCAATTACTGAATATGAGGACAAAATGAACAAGAACAGGTAATTCGGATGATGAAGCCATTGCATAACATCATGGCTGATCTACTGTTGACATTAACTCCTCTTTAATGCCCTATTCTTCACCCCTTAGCTCTCTAACAGGTCAAAAATCCATCTACCTCCTCTTTAAATGCTTTCAGTGATATAGCTCCCTAGCCCAGATCATTCCTGACAATGATTACCTTCTGCGAGAGGAAAGCACTCCCTACACATACAACATCACCTATGGATATGAACAAGAGGCGAACACAGGGGCTCAGGAGAGAGCGAATGGCTTTGATACCAAGGCAGTATTTGACTGAGAATGGCATCGGGACCACCGGCTTGTTTGATCTGAATGTGGATCAGGTGTAACCTTCCCACTGGACGGGGTCTTTCAGAACATAAAGAGGTTTGGGGTCAGTCACCAAAAATCCTCTCAGTCCCGGGACATCTCTGCAGGAGATCCACAGGTTAGCCCCCTCAGCACAAACATCTTCAGCTAGTCGATCAATGTATTTTCCTATCATAAGATCTGAAGTAGGTATGATGACTGAAGATCACAGCATGTTCAGAACATTTTGTCCCCCATCAGCTCCTGAACCATTCTGTGTCCATGTGCAGCAAGACCCGGACAGCATTCCGGTTTGTGCTGTTAAAGTGTCGGTAACATTTATGTAACAGCACGACCAGACACTGCACATTTCCACAGTTAAAAGAGGAGCTCATTCAGCATCTCCAGCTGGTTACACACGGGTATGAGCTAGCATTCAGGAACAGGAAGAGTGACAGCACATTTAATACTCCAGCCTGTTAGACAGGAAGAAGAGTGGTCTGTTCAGTGCATCGAGCTGTTAAACAGGAACAGGCAGAGCCCAATCAGACCCTTAAATCTGTTCCATGAGACCAGGATGAGGCTATTCATCCCTACGAGACAGTTATACAGAACATGAGGGGGTCATTGATATTCCAATATGACAAACCAATGAAACCGAGACTGCACTGATCGAGGGCCCCATGATGTTAATCATGATTCTATTGTTTGTAGAACGTGTGCTGCTTTAACATAGTTTGCTGGCAATGAGGAGGGAAGCCAAATGATTTGTGCCAAGTCTCAAGGAGCCATCTTCCATCGCCGAGAAGACACACCCATCGTCTCCATGGAGGTCAGAATCTGGTGGGAATAGTTAACATTTTAGTATGAAGGTATTGTGGCTGCTGTAGGGATTGCGGATATGAGACTTTCAGTGTAGGACCATACACCAAATGCACTGTATTAATGTGGGGAGAGTTTATTCAAAGACTGGCCTTCTGTCTCTCTCATGCGACATGGGGATTGGGTGTGGAGTGAGGGGAATATTCTCAGAGGCTCTTAAACTATCGACAATCATGCAACCCGAGTAAAAAAGAAGCCATGGAATATTTCACTGTGTCAGTGTCTATTTAGAACATCGTGAGTGACTGTCCTTCCCCCTCAAGTTTCAATGCAATCGCCTCTCATTTTCTCACAATGCCAGAGATTAATTTGCACTATCTTCTCATGGTACCATAATCCCAGGGATTAGTCTGGTGAAAATCCATTGCACACTCTCTGTGGCAAGGTGATCATTCCTTATAAAGGAGAGAAAGCCTGTCCTCAGCATCCCAAATACTGCCTCAAAAACACTCTCAGCGATGATCACAATAACTTTTTCCTCTTCGACATCTCCGTTTCTTTCCTGTAGTGTAAAAAGACTTTCCTTCTCTCTAGACTGCTGGAAAGAGTTAAATCTTTTATAATGAAGGTATTGTTGCTACTGTCGGGATTATGGATTATGTGACGTTCATTGCAGGATCACGCACCAATTGAACTGTATTAATGTTGCAAGAGTTTATTCAAAAGCCAGAGCCTCTCTCTCTCAGTCTCTCTCTCTCTTCTCTCTCTGTCTCTCGTCTCTCTCTCCTCTCATTCTCTCTCTGCCTCAGTTGAAATTGGGAGTGGGGGTGATTGGGTGGAACGTTCTCAGAGGCCCTTAAACTATCGAGAATCATGTAATCTGAGTGAAAAAAAGCCATGGAACTTCTTACTGTATCAGTGTCTGTTTAGAACATCATGAGTGATTGTCCATCCCCCTTAAGGTTCAATGCAATCACCTCTTATTCTCTCACTGAGCTTCACTCACTGCTCATGGTGCCAATATCCCAGGGATTAGTCTGGTGAAACTTGAGAGAAAGTCTATCTCTTGAGAGAAAGAGATAGACGGCCGTTTTGGGCATAATCCCTTATTCAGGAATCGAAGATATTCCCAAAGCATCAATTTTCCAGCTCTTTGATTGCTGTCTGACCTGCTGTGCTTTTCCAGCAGCACATTTTTCAGTTTATCTATACCCTTCTGCATTCTTTGACAGTCTCTTATGCTTTCTGATACTCCACCAATTTTCGTGTCATCTGAAAACTTGCTGATCATACCAACAGCGCCCTCTTTCAGATCATCTATGTATATTAAAACAACAGTGGCTCCAACGCTGACCCCTGTGGAATATCACTGGTCACTTTTCTCCATTGCGAGAAACTCCCTTCAACTACCACTCTCTTTCTCCTGTTTCTCAACTAGTTATTTATCCATCTTTCTAGAACACCCTGCACACCATATGACTTCAATTTCTCCATTAGTCTACCATGGAGAACCTTATCAAACGCCTTACTGAAGTCCATGTATATGATATCAACAGCCCTTCCTTCATCGATCACTTTGGTCACTTCCTCAAAGAACTCAATTACGTTGATAAGGCACGATCTCCCCCGGGGCAAAACCATGTTGGCCATCACTGATAAGCCCATTCTTTTCTAAATATAAATAGATGCTATCCCTCAGTACCCTTTCCAGCAACTTTCCCACCACAGAGTCAGGCTCACTGGCCTGTAGTTACCTGGAATATCCCTACTACCCTTCTAGTACAGGGGGACAAAATGAGCAACCCTCCAGTCCTCTGGCACCTCCCCTGTATTTAAGAATGCCATAAAGGTATCTGTCAGGGCCCCAGCTATTTTCTCTCTCACCTCCCTCAGCAACCTGGGATAGATCACATCCGGTCCTGGGGATTTGTCCACGTTAATAACCTGTAGACTACCCAACACATCTTCCCTACTTATGTCAACGTGATCCAGACTAATCAAACTTCGATCTTAAATCTCCACATTCAGCATATCCCTCTCCTCAGTGAACACTGATGCAAAGTAATCATTCACCCATTCTCCCAGGTTCGACACATAGCCTTCCTTCATTATCCTTTCGTGGACCAATCCTTTCTCTAGTTACCTGCTTACTTCTTATATAAGAATAAACTGCTGTGGAATTCTTCTAAATTCTGCTTGCTAATGCTATTTCATGACGCCTTTAAGCCCGCTTGATTCTTTGTTTAATACTTGTCCTACTCTTCCTATATTCCTCCGGAGCCTGTTCTGTTCTTAGTTGCCTAGACCTTATGTCTGCTTCCCTTTTCCTCTTGGCGAGTCGTACAATTTCTCCTGTCATCCATGTCTCATGAATCTTGCCCTTCCTATCCTTTGCCATCAACGGGAAATGTCTATCCTGCACTATCTTTAACCTATCTTTGAAAGCCTCCCACATCTCAAATGTGGACTTCCCTTCAAGTAGCTGTATCCAATCCATATTTCCGAGTTCCAGCCTAATTTTGATATAATTGGCCTTGGCCCAGTTGAGTACTCTTCCCTTAGGGCCACTTTCTACTTTATCTGCGAATATTCTAAAACTTGCAGAATTGTGGTCACTGTTCCCAAAGATATCATCCACTGCAACTTCTTCCACCTGTCCTGGCTCGGTCCCCAGTACCAGGTCCAATATGACCCATTCCCTCGTTGGACTATTGACATACTGCTGTAGAAAACTCGCCTGGACTTCTTCCAAATTCTACCCCTTCCAGACGTTAAGTGTATCCCAGTCAATGTTGTGAAAATTAAAATCTCCCATCACCACTCCCCTATTGCCTTTACATCTTTCCATAATTCGGCCCCAACAATGTAACTGCATCCTTCTTATTTCTCAGCTCCACCCATAATGCCTCACTACCCAAGACCTCCATCGTGTGCTCCTTTTGCATAGCCGTGAAATTGTCCTTGACCAGCAATGCAACTCCACCCCACCCCCCCTTTTGCTTCCCTCTCTGTCCTGTCTGAAGCGTTTATATCCTGAAACATTTCATTGTTAATCATCATGCCCTTCCTTCAACCGCGTTTCTGTGATTGCAATAATGTCATACTCACAGGCACCAATCCAAGCCCTAAGTTCATCTCCCTTACACACTATACTCCTTGCATGAAAGTAGATGCATTTCATGCCACCAGATATTTGCGCTCATCTACTCTCTGCCTACCCTTCCCTTTATTAATGCCATCTTCACAATTCTTACAGTCTCCAGTCTCGACTGGCTCCCAGCCCCCGCCACATTAGTTTACCAACTCCCCAACAGTAGGATCAAAAACTTCCCCCAAGGACGTTGTTTCTGGTCTGGTTCAGATGTAGACCGTCCATTTTGTAATAGTCCCACCTTCCCCAGAACCCGTCCCAATGTCCAACAAATTTAAATCCCTCCCTCCTACACCATCCCTCAAGCCACGTGTTCATCCTGCCTATTCTTTCATTTTTACACTGGCTTGCACGTGGCACTGGTAGTATTCCCGAGATCACTCCCCTTTACATTCTCTCCTAGCTCCCTGAATTCTTCTTTCAGCACCTCATCTCGATCCCTACTTATATCGTTGGTGCCTATATGCACCAAGACAACTGGCTGTTCGCCCTGACCTTTTAGAATGCCCTACAGCCAATCGGTGACATCCCTGACCAGAGCGCCTTGGAGGCAACATACCATGTGGGAGTCCTTTTTTCAGCCACAGAACATCCTATCTATTCCCCTTACAATAGAATTTCCTCTGACTATGGCCCTACGAGTCTTTTTCCCGCCCTTCTGAACAGCAGTACCCGACACAGTGCCATGATCCTGGCAACTGCTGCCCTCCCCTGGTGAGCCATCTTCCCCAACAGTATCCAAAACGGAATACCTGTTTTGGAGGGAGATGACCGCAATGGACAACTGCACTGTGTTCCTACTCTTTTAATCCCTTTTGGTCACCCATTCACTGTCTCCCTCAGCAATCCTAACCTGTAGTGTGACCAGTTCACTAAACGTGCTGTCCATTACCTCCGCAGTATCGCGCATGCTCCACTGTGAGTCCATCCGCAGCTCCACGGCCGTCATGTGGTCAAACGGGAGCTGCAACGGGACACACGTCTTGCAGGTGAAAGAGTCAGGAATGTCAGACTCGTTCATAAGCTCCCACTTCAAGCGAGAGGCCCGTGCCATGGTCTGAGGACCCCTGCTATGGAAAGCATAGCTTTATATTAACTAACTACACCAAACAACACACTTAAATATTGAAAAAGAAAGATAAAGAAAAAATAAAAGCCTTACCTTACTGAGTCTACTCCTTCCGGTTAGAGAAGGTGGGGGGGGGGGGGGCGGCGGGTGATGATACATGTGCAGTATCTCGGGTTTAGCCACTGCCCAAATATAAATTAAGCCCTTACCTTGCCGGCAGCCCTCGCTTCACTCCTCCTACTCTCCTCACCGCTCTGTCTCAGTGTTCAGACATGTGGTTTTTCTCATCATTTAATTCGAAAAGCAGAAGGGTTACTCACTCATCAAGAAGAATCTTCCATTTCAACTATGAGAGAAAATTAAGAATGAATATGGGTGGTTTTTGATTCGTAAAGTTTTAATACATGGAAATATGTATGGGAATTTGAATGTACCCTGCGCCCTCAAATTTTTAACAGATGCCGTTTCTGGGTTGCTGGCCCTTGGGGCACGTCATACAGAAATAGGGGGAGACTGTAACCGACTTATTAACCCCGAAGTGGACAGAATGCCTCGGGGTCTTACGGGTACGTCCCCGCAATCCAGGCAGTTGGTGTACCTGAACAGGGACCTGGGAATGGTGAGTATGTGGAGTTGTCCCCACCCTGAGGAGAGGGACTTCATCTTTTTTCTCTCAGCCACGGACGTGCTTTTCGAGGATTGGCATTTTTTTTTGCCCCGTTGACCTTTTTGAATTCGTCGCTGTCCTGCAGAATTTGGAAGATGGTCATTTCTGATCATGCAGCAGTGTACATGAATATTTTTCGGTGGAATTTAAAAATGTTTGGGACATTAATTTGGGTACAGCCAGTAATACGTCGGTGGTCTCGGAGACTGCCAAGGCCTATGTGAGGAGTTTGATTATTTCTTACTCGGTGACCCAGAAGTGGCAGAAGGCAGAGAAGCTGCATATGCTCGCGGCTTGCCTGAAGGCAGCTGAAACAGCATGCTTTGCCAGACCGCCTGTAACCAAATTGCAGCAGATTACAGCCCTCAGAGCTAGTTTGAATGCTGGGCTCACCCAGACAGCAAAGAGGGAAATCTCCCTTGTGAAACAGAGGTTATTGGAGTATGGCGATAAATGGGGTAGATATCTAACATACCTGGCCAGAAAGAAGAATGCCCCCTAATCTATCACATCCATTAGGGAGAGTGTTGTGACTCTTGCGATGCCAAAAATTACTTTCAAATGTAACCAATTAAGTTGGATCATGCCCAGGATACCAGAAACCACTGGGAGATAAACTGTATTGTTTTAACATCTGGAAACCATTCGAACAATGAGAATTGAATATGTCATGGGGAGGATATAAACCTAGTATTTTGAAAATTAACGTGAAAGCTAACTGAACAGCTAACATTTTGGTCTCAAATTAGAAAAAAAATTCTTTCCAATATACTTGGTTTACTTAAAAAAAACAGAAAGAAGGTGAACCAGGGAGATCAGCAGCTGGAAGACTGAAGACAACGGGAAGACAGAGACTGTGCGATGTTGAGACTACGTTAATGTAATGTTCAATAAGTGGGTTAATGGAACAGCGCATTTTTGGAGTTGTAGTCAGATCGTAAGTAGTTAAGAAAAGGTTGTCTAGTACATGTGAATAGTTGTTGTTTGATGTTCACTATTCGTGTTCATAAAATATATTTTTATTTTTCTTTGAATGGTGGAATTTGGGAGTTCTCTGTCACTCATGTTTTAAGATTACTAGGCAAGGTGAGTTTTTTGGTGCTTGGTTTTTATTAACAGAGGGGTTCGACGTCCATGTCATAACAATTTAAGGTCTTGTCATTCAGGTTTGGGGCATATGTGAACAGATTAGGGGTACAAAAGGTCTCAGCAGATTCCAACACTTGACAATTATTGTCAAAGATCTTTAAATAAAACTTAGGTGGGAAAATATGTTTAGTTTTGGTTACATGTGGATGATTAAATGAAAAGTGAGAGAAATGGGATTTAAAATTACTAAAGAGTTCTGGGGCTTGAGAACGATTCCAAATTTGCCAAGAAAGTTTAGAAAGACAGAGGAAGGACGTACATTTAGAATCAGCAAATAGGTTCGAACTGGGTTTAACCAGGGACAAAAGGAAAGCTGAAATTGCAATGGAGTTGGTCAAGCACTTTTGTGTACGGGAGAAACTGACAGTGAGTGCAGTATAGTTAGAAAAAAAGGATTGCAAATGCAGTAACTGGAGTTTAAAGATAAAAAATTGATACAAAAAGAAAGAGATAGGAAAGAGAAAGCGAGGTAGAAGTGAAAGAGAGAGAGAGAGGAAAAAGAAAGAGAGAATTTGAACTTGAGAAGTTGCGAATTAGTCAGCAAAGTCAAATTAACAGGATAGAGATTAAAATAAAAGGTAGGGCTATACTTAAATATGTGAAAACATTGCCATTTTTTGATATGAAAAATGTGGCTGCCATTTTTGTTTCATTTGAAAAATTGGATAGACAGATGGAGTGGTCAGAGAACTTGTGGGTAATGCTATTTCAGACTCAGCTGGTAGGCAGAGCTAGTGAGGTAGGTGCAGTGCTGTCAGGTGAGGGGTCAAGAGGTTATGCAGATGTCAAACAGGCTAGTTCGAATGCTTACGAATTGGTACCAGCAGTATATAGAGAGCGATTCAGAAACATAATGATGGGGCCAGGTCAGACTTATATTGAGTTTGAAAGAGTTAGACATAGTCATTTTGATAGATGAGCATGGGCCTTAAAAATAGACAAGACAGATCATTTTGCTGGAGGAATTTAAAAACTCACTTCCAGAGATGATCAGAGTTCATGTGAATGAACAGTAAGTTCGAGAAGTGAGAAGCACGGCAGAGATGGCAGGTCAATATGCATTGGTGCATGAGCTGCAATTTAGCTTCAGGTAGGATCTCCCTCCTGTGAGGAATAGAAATTGCGAGAAGGGGAGATCCTACTCTACAAAACAAAGATCGAGAGCACACTGGCAATGGTTTATTTCGGTTAATAAATAAGCCCAAGAGTGTTGAAAGGTGGTGAAAAGCCTCAGGTGTTTTCACAATACCGGAGTGTAACACATAGAATTACAGTGCAGGTTTAAGTAGGGCACTACGAAAAGCTGTCTTCACTGCAATAAGTGGGATAGACAAAGTCACAATGCAAGTCGTTGAAGAAAGGCCCTGTGGTTAAGAAAATGTGGTAAAAGAGGCTAAGCCAGTGGCATTAGTGGAAGTAGTAAAGGAACCCCAAGAAAAGTTGAAGAGCTACAGCAGAGTGCTCAGCTTAGGCAGGGGACGGGTATGGAGTTGCTACCTGGTCTCTATAACGGATGCACCTCTGTGGGGAAAGTTTGCTCATAAAGAACAGAGGAGAGAAGGATATCAAGGTATAATTTTGTGAGATACGGGATCTGCTCAGTCTCTGTTATTCAAAAAGTGTGGCACTGGAAAAGCACAACAGGTCAGGCAGTGTCTGAACATCGACATATTAGACACAAGCCCTTCATATGGAAAGTGGCGGCGGGGCGGGTGTGAAAGGGGGGGTAAAAGATAAATAGGAGGGTAGAAGTGGGGTGGGGGGAAGGTCAGTGGGAAGGCGATAGGAAAATGAAAGTGTGAATGATCGTGATAGGTCAGAGGGAAGGGTGGAGTGGACATGTGGGAAGGAAGGTGGACTGACAAGAGAGTAGAAGAAGGCGATGCTGAATTGAAAGGTTGGATCTGGGATGAGATTGGGAGAGGGGAGAATTGGAAATTGGTGAAGTCGACGTTGATGCCGTGTGGTGAGAGGGTCCCAGCTGTCCTACTACCATCCACTTCACCCAGTTCTCTGACCTCTCACCATCACCACCACCTGCATCTACCTATCACCTTCCAAGTTACCTTCTGCCCAACTCCTCCCCCACCCATCTACGTATCTCTCAGAATTCTTTACCTCCATCCCCAGTTGCCTTATGAAGTGGTTATGCTTGAAACATGGATTCTCCTGCTCCTTGGTTGCTGCCTGACCTGCTGTGCTTTTCCAGCACCACACCTTTCAACTGTGATCTCCAGTATCTGTAATCCTCACATTCTCTCAGCATCTAAAAGTAAATGATGAAAGTAGTTGTACTCTTTCTAACATGTTACCTGAGAGAGTGATCAGTTGTGGAATGGGAACAGAAATGTAGTGCTCCCCTGTGTAAGACCGGATTGGAGATCCAAATCAAGACTGGGGACGTCACAGTGGGAGTGAGTGTCAGACAGTCAGTTTCAGAAATACCGTTTTATTATTGAGAACAATTTAGCAGGATCCAAGGTGGGAGTGACACCTGTTGTGGTGGCGAAGTCAATTGAAGACCAGGGAATTGATGAGTTAAAAGACAAATACCCAGGAAATTTTCCAGACTGTGTAATAGCAAGATCTCACTGTCATAGGGTACAGCAAGAAGCAAAAAGTAAAGAGAAAGACAAAGGAGTGGATGTTTCATTAGCTGGCCCGTTGTTCATGTAATAGTGCAGGAAAAACCTGATTGGGCAGAGGGTCAGGCAGAGATGTTTAGTCCTGAAAGGCTTGCAACAGAAATTTACATCAATTGATGTACACTCAGAAAAGGAATCAGAATGTATTGTCGAGCGTTACCAACTTAAAGAGAGAGTCCTAAATGAAAATGGAGACCACAACAGGTTATTGCACAGGAGGAATGGGCCAAAGTTGACCAGATTGTGTTGGCGATCGCATACAGACAGGAAGTGTTACGGGGATCACGTGAACTACCTGCAGGAGGTCACCTGGAAGGTTCAGGGTAATGTACAAAAACGTTTCTACTGGCCTGGAATGCACAAGGACATGTTTATTCTTTGCTGCATGTAAAAAGTGCGGTCTGCAGATGCTGGAGATCAGAGCTGAAAATGTGTTGCTGGTTAAAGCACAGCAGGTTAGGCAGCATCCAAGGAACAGGAAATTCGACGTTTCGGGCCAGAGCCCTTCATCAGGAATTCCAGAGGTGTCAGATTACCAGAGACAATTCCATGACAGATTATTAAGCAAAAAGGGTGGGGGAGGGGTTCGTATCTTTCCTTACTCAGTACGGGCTACCCAGAGAGTTTCCATCAGTCCAAGGGAGTCATTTTGCCATTCGGCTGTTTAAGTAAATCATGGAGAGTTTAGGTATACAGGACTTCAAATCAAGTGCATCCCATCCTGAATCGCATGGAGCCTTGGAAAGTTAGCATCAGACGCTGAAGACCATGATAACAGCGTATTGTCAGGGTTGGCCAAATGATTGGGATAAATGTGTCCCACTAAATTATTTGCCATTAGAGATGCCACAATCTGCTCAATTTACTCCCTTTGAGTTAGTATTCGGACATGAACTGTGAGGTCTTTTGAAATTAATTAAAGAGAAATTAACAGGACCGAAGTCAGAGATCTCTCACTTGGAATATGTATCGGAGGTGAGTGAGAGATTTGAATAAGTGAGTTAGCTAAACAGCACATGAAGAGGGTACAGCATAGAATGAAGTAAGTGGCAGGTACAAAGTATGAAATTTGATGCTATTTCTTTTCGTGGGTTTGACACCAATAGTGGGAAATCCCTTCAAATCCAGGTTTAGTGTCCCTTTCCAAATGGAGAAGAAGTAGAGTCAGGTAAACTGTCTGGTAAAGATGCTGGATATAAAAAAGGGGAGCAGGTATGTCATGTGAATACGTTGTAATCTTACTAATATGGAGGTAGGGAACTGGAGAAACAAATGTTAGTTACTGCCCTGCAGAGTGAGGGATCAAATACGGATGTCATGGAGTTTGATGTGTCGCACAATCCTTTAATTAACAAGGAAGTCCTTGAGGAGTGGGAGAGGATAGCGAACTGTCTGTTGCAGGAGCAATGAACCCAGTTGACTGTTCATCGCAGCAGTATGAGGACATTTGCAGAACCATTATGGGAGGACTTACGCTTGTCTATGGGGTGGAAGTAGGGAATGCTGTTCTGATAAACAACACTCCTGCTGGCTTAATCCTCACAAAGCCACCGAGGTCCAGAAGGAGGTAGAGGCAATGCTCATCGAAGACATCATTGAACCTAGTCAGAGCGGGTGAAGTACGCTGATTCTGTTATTCCCAAAACTGATGGGGCTCAGCGATTTTGTGTCCACGATCAAAAGTCAACAAATTCAGATTCCTATCCAATATCACGATTCGAAGACGGCATACATAAAGTTTGACAAGCCACACACATCACAAAGTTGGACTTACTGCATGATTATTGGCAGGCAACTTTATCAGAGAAAGTGAAATAAGTTTCTGCATTTGTCACCTTAAAGGGCTACATCAATTCAAAGTGATGCTCTTTGGAATGAATAATGCATCATCCACATTCCAAAGACTCATGAACAGAGTTGTGGCCAGATTAACAAATTGTGCAGTTTATCTGTTAGATGCAGTGATCTTTATCAAGTCATGGAAAGATCACATGTTACAGTTGGCAGAGCGCCTTAAACGATTGCAAGAAGGAAAACTGATAATAAACGTAAAGAAAACAGAATTTGTGAAGGCAGAAGTGACGTTCTTGAGGCATTACATTGGACATGGAAGGTTGACCCCATGGAAACCAAAGACGAAGGGCTTTGATGAATTTCCACAACCATCCTCGATGAAAGAGGAGCTTCGATTTTAAGGACTGAGTGGATTCCATTGGAAGTTTGTTCAAAACTTTAGCAGCGTCGTGGAACTGCTAATGACTTTACTGAAAAAGACGTAAAATGTTGGTGTATAGAACAGTTCCAGCAGGTAGTTAACTATCACACCAATTTTAGCTACACCAAATATTTTGAATGCCTTCAAAGTTGCGATTGTTGCTAGTGATATAGGGGTTGGAGAGGTATTGATGCAGGAACATGATAATGGAATGGAATGGCCAATTGGCTACCTGTCAAAAAGAAACCGAACACCCTCCGGAAAGAAAGTGCTCCACTATTGAAAGAAGATTATTGAGTTTGGTACTGGCCTAACGATACATGATTGTTTATGTGACAAACGGGTTGTCGGAGATGAATGTATAAAACTGCAATCCTTCTGCATTTTTTGAAAGATTTAAAGATAAAAATATGTAAATATTTCATTGGAGTCTGACGTTATCAACTTTTAACTGCCAAAATATCCATGTTGTGGGCCGTACAATTGTGATAGCAGATGTGTTATCGCAGATTTAAAGGAAAAAGTGCAGATTACATTTGAATTTTGCAATGTTACATACGTGTGCAGAATTTATATGAAAGATATAAGTTAGATTAATTACTTCTGCATTTCGTAGTTTTGGGATTCAGAATTACAGGAAAAGAAATGAAGCCATCTTTTCATACTGATCTTTCATTTCTTTTTCCTGAAAAGGACGGGGGTGGGGGAAGGTGTTATGCAGCTGAAAGCATGTCTGGTCACTTTCAGACAGAACTGATTTTGCTGAATATAATGTACAGCCAGAACTGCCAGCTAATGGTCAGGCTCTTCCAAATGTAACAATTGTCTGGTAAATTGATACCAGAATTTTGGTTGTTGTTTTGATAAGAATTAGTTTAAATAATGCCCAGGATACCAGAAGACAATGGTATTTGAATATCATTGTTCCAACACGTGAAAATAATCAAATTATGAGAATTTAATGTGTCGTGAGGAGTATATGCACCTGGCACTTTGAAATCTAGATGGAGAGTAACTGCCATTGAACAGCAGAGCAACTGCTGTAGAGCCGGAGAGGTAACTGGCCACCTAACACATTCTCTAAGATATCTTTTCACCTTTTCATATAAAACCTAGTTGCAGTTAAAAAAAACAAAGGAAGATGACCCATGGATGTCAGCAGCTGGAAGAGGGAAGACAGCGGAGGAGGCAGAGGCTGTGTGGTCTTGAGATTAATTAAATGCAATGTTTCAGACGTGGGTTATAGGAACAGCGTTTTTTCGAGTTGGCGTCAGGTAGACATCAGTTAGGAAAAGGGGGTCATGTATTTGTGGATAGTTGTTGTTAATGATTACTGCTAAAGTTAAGAAATTTTTTTTTCTTTAAATAGTGGCACGTCAGAGTTTTGTCACTCATATGTTAACAAATTACGCGGCAAAGTGAGCTTTTCTGGGTGTTTGCTTTAATTAACAGAGGGGTTCGACCTCCACATTGTAAATATCCATCCACACTACCACATTTCCTTGCACTTGGTCCATATCCTTCGATCCCTTTTCTATGCATATATTTGTCCGAATGCCTTTTAAATGTTGTTAATGTACTCCCCATCAAACGCATCCGCTAGCAGCTCTTTACATCTGCGTACCAGCCCCTGTGTAAAAACGTTGCTCCTCAGGTTCCCTTTTCTCCTTCCATCTAACCTTAAACTGATGTCCTCATGTCCTTGATTCTCCAAACCTTGGAAAAAAGATTGAGAGCATTCACCATATCCATGCCCATTATGATCTTATATACCTCTATAAGTTCCCCATATAGTCTCCTCTGCTCTAAAGAAGAATTCCAAGAATATCCAAACCATTGGGTTTTGACAACATCCTTGTAAATATCTTGTGCATTCTTTCTAGTTTAATAACATCCTTCCTATAACAAAGTGACAAAAACTGAACACAGTACTTCAAGTGTGGCCACGCCAAAGCCTTGTATATCTGCAACATAACTTCCCAACTTCTATACTCAGTGCCCTTACTGATAAAGGCCAGTGTGCCAAAAGCCTTCTGTCTACCTGTGACTCCATTTTCAGAGAGCTGTGAACCTGAACTTCAAAGTCTCTCTGTCCACTACCCCTAAAATCATGAAACACCTATCTTGATTTGACTTTACAAAATACAAGACCTCACACCTATCTATGTTAAACTCCATTTGCCAGTTCTGGGCCCACTTCCGCAGTTGATCAGGGTCTTGCTACATTTTATGATAACCTTCCTCATTGTCCAGGATACTGGATATTTTAGTCTCATCTGCAAATTTAATCATCATGCTTGTTACATTCTCATTCCTATCATTGATAAGAAATAACAAACAGTAATGTGCCCATAACTCACCCCTCATATTCTCACTAGTTCACTAAAATCCTTCAGGAAAGGAAAATTCCATCCTCACCTGCTCTGGCCTGCACGTGACTACAGGCCCACAACAATGTGCTTGACCCTTATATCTGCCCTGTGGGCAATTATGATGGGTAATACATGCTGACATGCTGCCTATCCAGCAATGCCCTCATCCAGAGAGTTACTAAAAAATACGTTGCAGGCCTCCAGTTCGACAAGCATCCTTCCACTATTAACCTCTCCTTCCTAACACCAAGGCAATTGTGTATCCAATTTGCCTGCTCTCCTGCATTCTATGCCATCGAATCTTCCAGAGGGGTCTATCATGTGGAACCTAATCAAAGGCCTCACTGAAATCTATACAGACTATGCCGACTGCTCTCTATGCCTACTGATTCAAAAATCTCTGTGAAGCCATGTTCCTGCAGTTATGAATCCTTGCTGAGAGAGTATTTGCGGCAATCTCTATAGATTTGATCTCCTTTGTCAGCAATAATTTCCTTAAAACAGACACAGATGGTTGTATCATGAAATGAGAGCGAAGAAACTGAGTGTTTAATCTGTAGAGCTATGAAACTTGAGGATTGGTTGCGATCACTTATTTCCAGGAGAGACATTGACAGGGTGAGAAATACCATACTTTACCCAGGATTGATTGGTTTGATTTATTGTCATGTGTATATCAGTACAGGGAAACACTTTATTTATGAGTAGTGGAGGCAAATCATAGTAAGCATGGCCAGACAGATCATAGGGTGGAAATAGACTTGTACAGAGTAAAGCATACAGGTTACATTGCACAGGAACAAGATCAACATGAACAAGATCAGTATTATGTGAAATTAGCGAATCCATTCATCAGTCTAATATGGCTTTCCTAATTGTTTCTAAGCAGTAATTAGCTCTCCCCACATTAATAAGCAGTCAGTGTGTGAGCCTGCACTGAACGTCATGTGTTCACAATCCCCAACAGCAGCCACCATACCTTCCATCTGAAACAGATACGCATTCCCACCAGCTTCCGCGCTGCATAGAGAAGACCATGCTGTCTTCTCGAAGATGGAAGGTGCCTCCTTGAGATTTCACACAAAGCATTTTACTTCCCTCTTCACTTCCCTGTGTAAGAGCGTTGAGCAGCTGAATGGTCTCCTCCTGCTGTATCTGTGCGACTCAGGGGGCAGAATGGCCTCCTCCTATTCATGTGTCAGTGACTCAAGGGGCTGAATGTCCGTCTGTTGATCCAGTGTTAGTGAATTAAGGAGCTGAATGGCCTCCTCTTGCTCCTGTATAATGGACTCATGGGGCTGAATGGCGTCTTCCTCGTCCGATTGGACAGGGCCAAGGGCCTGACTGGGTTACCCCTGGTTCCTGATTACCAGCTCGATGTGCTGACTAGTGTGATGATGCTGTAGCTTTCAGATGTTATTTTTTCCTGGTTTCTTTTCAGAGACAGATTGAACGATCATTACCAAGATGGTTAGTTAAGACCACTGTGTAAACAACGAGGGAAGCCTTGGGTTTATGTTAACGCAGCCTGAATGGGTGTGGCCTGTTCTCACAGATTAGGATCTCTGGGCTTTGGTTTCTCAGTAACATCAGAAACTATTGGAGTCTCCACAGAGTTATAAGTTTCAGTGACTATCTCCTGGCTGCTCCTCTCTCTGACCTTTTTTACTGGATGCTGCTTTTTCCCACTCCTGGAGAACTGTATGTGGGAATTTGTTTTTTTTTCAGTGGTTGTGTTTATGGGATATGACTATGTTGGTACAGTTAATAAGTAATACGATTGCATCTACTATTCTGTTAAGTTTTTTGAATCGTGCTACTATTCTAATTCCCTCTTTCTTTGATTACATTTGAATGATAGTGCTCAAATAAACAGTTTTGTCTAACATCGAGTAGTTTCACCAATCACATTACATCTGAACCAGTTGTTATATTTGACTTTAGAATAACATAACGGTTGCATTTAAACTATAACATCAAAATATTTTTAAGGGGCTCTGGCCTGGTCCATAATACTGGACTCCTTGCTTCCTGTACAATAGGCAGGAGGGTCTGAATGGGCTATCCCTCTTCTTGTTCAGTAGTTTCAATGGACTGAATGGCTTCATCATATTGCTGTGAAGTGAGCTTGAGTTGCTGAACGACTTCCTCTGTTCCCTGTGGAATTAAGCAGCATCTCCCAGTACGGTTACATGGATGCTACATATTCTTTCACAGCACAAGCCTGAATGGTGCCTTGGTCTTGCTGCACATGGACACAGACTGTTTCAGGAGATGACGGGGGGACACATTCTTGCGAACATTGAATAATCTTCAAGAAACATCCCCTCTTCTGAAACTTTGTGTTCTCATTATATGTTCATAGCAACAGGTCATGGTAGAGGAGCGGGGGTGGGGGGCGGGGGGGTAATTTCAAACAGAGGGTATTGAATGTCAGCAATTCTCCTTTCCATCATGGTAGGAGAGCTAGGTGACAAAGTATTTAAAGAAGGGACAGATGGATTTGACCTGACAGTGAGTTAAGGGCTATGAAGATTTGGACATTGAAGAGGATTTCAGACTGAGAGCAGATCAGCCATGATCTTAGTGAATGCCAAAACAGGCTTGAGGGGGTCAGCATCCTGTCCCTCTTTCCCCTGTTTCTGATGTTCTCACATTCTATTATTGGAAGATTAGTGGAATTTACTTTCTTGGTAGGGCGGTTATTGATGTTGCAGTCAGCGATTTGAGCTGTCTCTGGGTGAGGTATTGGGACTGTATTCTCAGTAAATCTGGGTCTACAACATGACCAATAAATGAAGCACAATTCGCAGAGAGGGGATGCTCTGTAAAGAGAGATGAGGGGCCTCTTTCATACCCAGCTTGGGTTTTCAAATTACATTTCCCAAATCACTTCAAACCGTGTGTGACAATACTGAGGGGCTGAATGGTCTTCACGTTTCTATGCACCAGGTGATAGCAGTAAGTGGCCTCCAGTTGCTCCTGTCTTGCAGGTTTGAGGGGCTGAATGGAACACAGGAACATCGGGCTGAGGAGCAGGAGTGGGTCATTAGACACTTTGAGCCTTCTCCACCAGGCACTAAGATTGTAGCTGATCAGGTTGGGGTCTCAGCCCCACTTTCCTGTCTGTATCCTATCATCTGTGACACAGTTCCCGGTCAAGTGGAAAACTAACTCAGCCTTGGATCAATGTGGACATAGAGGCACGATAAACTTCCAGTGCAGAGAATTCTGACTTGAAAGGTCGTTTCAGAATTTCTCCTCCTTCCTCTTGCAGCATGGAAGCAGACCCGTTCGTCCAATCTATTCACTCGGACCAGATAAAAAAATCTGATCTAGTCCCATTTGCCAGCATGTGGCAAGTATGCCTCGTCTTCCAGATACTTTTTAAATGTGCAGTTGTATGGCCTTCAACACTTCCTCTGGCAGCAGTTTCTGTACACGCATCACTCTCTGCATGAAATATTTGCCCCTTACTTTTGTTCTAAATTATTCCCCTCTCGCCTTCTATCAATGCCCTCTTGTTTTGGACTCCTTATCCTGGGAAAGAGACTGTGACAATTCAGACTACACAGGGACACTTTTTTTCAGCTTGGACACATTATTGTGATGAGAAACAATGAGGGAGAGAGAGTGCAGTATAGGCCATTCCTTCTTGGGCAGATTGCATTTTCTCCCTCTCGGAGTTGAGTCACACAATAATATCATCCTCGCCCAAACTGGACCATGTGAGGTTTCCTTCAACATTGTCCAAACTATATCTATATCACATTCCCTTCTCCATGGAGGTGCATCGTTGCTGCTTTTTCTTAGCAGAAAATAATCAATTTGAAATGTGTTTATATGTGCCTGCGTCATTTAAAAATGTTTCAATGTTTATGCATTCTGAGTACGTGTTAAAATGAAGGCATCTTATTTCTTAACTAATGCAGAAATTGCTGCAAGACCTCAGCAGGTCTGTCAGCATCCAGGTGCCTTTCAAATGTTGTAATTGGACCAGCCTCCACCACTTCCTCTGGTAGCTCATTCCTCTGTGTGTGAAATAGTGCCGCTTAGGCGTCTTCCAAATCTTCTGCCTGTCACACTCAACCAATGGCATCTACGTTTGGCCTCTACCCTGGGAAGAAACCTTGACTACTCACCGTGGTCACGGCGTTCATGATTTTATAAACCGCTAACTGCTGCGAAATGTGACCCAACCAACACGAATGGCTGTGCTCTCAGTCTTCCCTGGGCCTAAATTCTGAAATTCAAAACTGACAGATCTTCCTTCTCCATCAAGACACAATTCTAACACCATTTTCATCAGTCTGTCTAGATGTGTTAGGAAACATCTCTGTGAGATTTGCACCTGAAACTTTGTGCCTGGAGATAGAGACGCGAGCACCACTCAGCAATAGTCCCTAAAGCTGCAACATGATTCCTCTGTGTGTCTGTACATCAGCCTGTTCTGACACACTGTGACACACCTCCACAACAGGCAGGACTTGAATCCAGACCGTTTGGTCCAGAGCTAAGGACACGACCACAGAAGTTTAGGATTTGGAATAAAATCCAGGGTTCTGGCTCAGAGGCACGGGTACTACCCATGCCACAAGGTCTAAACTAGTCCCAGACATTGGGTCACATTTTACATGCCAGTTTTAAGCTCGGGATAGGATTTCTTAAAATCTGGTTAACATTACTGAACTACGCAAAATGTTTTTCATTGTTAAACAAATGCAAAGGTATTTGTCTCAATTGTCGGATTGTTCACGTACTGGGACAACGAGATAAACCATAAACATCGTTAACTGCAATTATCTGCAGGCTGCAATATTAGGGAAAGAAATCCTGCAGACATACTCTGCACAGTGAAGGATCACAAATAGATATTTATTACTGAAAAAAGAAAGACAATGACAGACCATTATTTCTGGCCCCAAAACACCAATAACTTGCGTGGCTGACCTCTTCCTAAAACCATGAAATGATACCAGGCCGCTGATTACTGTCCAGCCTCTCCTCCCCACTGACTGTGTCTGCAATCCGTCCCTCCTCCCTCTAAACACACAAGGCAAACCAAGCTCAGAGCCTTTGTGAAAATCAAGGCCGGAGTGTGCAGGCCTCCTGGTGAGGGATGGGCATTTTAAAATTGAAGAGGGAGAGTGAGGAGGCAATTATATCACACGCTGGGCTGAGGGGTGGCAGATGGAGTTCAATTTGGATTAATGCGAGGTATTGGGTATGGTAAACCAAACAAGAGTAGGACCTAAACAATTAAAAGCAGGCCCCTTGGCAGTGTTGTAGAACAGAGACTTAGGCCGTCAGGTATAATTCTTTCAAATTTGCATCTCATATAGATAGTGTGGTTAAGGCGGCGTTTTGCACACTTGTTTTCATTAGTCAGACCTTTCAATATCGAAATTTGAACGTCATGCTGAGGGTGTGCAGGCCATTGGTGAAGGATCTTCTGGAATACTGTGTCCAGCCTGGCCATCCTCCCCGATCATTCCATAGGCACACCATCCTTTGCACAAAAACATTGCTCCTGAGGTCAGGTGTAGTTTTTTTCCCAACTCACTTTAAACCTATGTCCTCTAGTTTTGGTCTCCACTACCCTTAGAAAATACGTTTACCATTCACTTTGATATAACTGTCCTTGATATTATTAAGCTGGAGAGGGTTCAGAAGAGATTAACCTGGATGTTGTTGGGAAAGGTGCGAGCGAGCTATAAGGAGAGGCTGGATAGGCTGGGAACTTTTTTCACTGGAGAGTATGAGATTGAGGATTTGACGTTACGGAGGTTTACAAAATCTGAAGGGTACAGAAAAGCTGAAGGGCCAATGTCTTTTCCCTAGAGTCGAGGTTTCAAGACTGAGGGATATATTAATGTCAGAGGAGAAAGGTTTACAAAAGTCATGAGAGATAATTACTTTAGACAGAAGCTGGCTTGTGTGTGGAAAGAACATCCAGAGGAAGTGATGAAAGCAGGGACAGTTACAACATTTAAAGGACATTTAGATCAGTACATGGATGAGACATCAGTTTGGATGGTGCTGTGAGTAGCTGCCCTCTCCCTCCCCCTCTCTGAATGTATCCCTGTTGGTTTTCTCCCTTTGCCAATGCCTGTGCAGTGGCATGGAGAAGCCAGCAGAGGGAGGCATTGCATCACTTTCAGCACCACAGAGACTGCCAGACCTGCCCCACACAGAGACAAACAGATACACACACAGCAATTGTTAGGACACGGCATAGATCCCATCTGGTAATTTAAACTAAGCATAAATAAATGCTCAATTGACCTCTTAAAGTGTTAAAATATGAGTAACAGAACTCCCAAATTCCACTGATTAAATAAAAACATCAATTTATTTTTTTAACTCTGAAAGTGAACATTTTACATCAACTATTCACAACTCTGAGAGCCCCTTTCTCTTAACTGCTTATAACCCGACTCCAGCTCTATAGCAATATACTGTTTCTGGGTCTGCCATCCTCTCATATCCAGGTACTTGTAAGCTCTCAGTACAGAGCAGCATTCATCCTCTCTGAAAGGTACAGTACACACTACCAACTTCATCTATATTCATCAGGGTATAATAGGATAAGTGGAACCTATCCGGATTTCTTTTCCTCTGTGGTTTGTCAATATTTCATCTACTCTGTGTCGTGTGTGTCAGGATTTTTGTTGCTCCATTGACAGCATGTCGACTCGTCCGTGGGAATATATCAGTATTTCACTTGCTCACACTCGTGTGTGTGGGGCAGGATTTCAGATGTTTCATGGGCACCGTGACACTGTGACAATCGTAATATTTGTAAATGGTACCAAACCTGCAAGAATTGTAAAGTCTATGAAGGACTTTGTGGAACTGTAACAGGAGAGTGACACGCTGGTGTCGTGTTCAGGTTTATGGCAGATGGGAATCAGCGCAGAGCTGTGTGAGGTGATGCACTTTGGTAGGAAAGACAATGAAAAACAGTTTAAAACAGGCCGTACCGTTATAAAGGGGCTGCAGGAGGAGAGGGCACTGCCTGTATATTAGCACAGATTGTTGAAGATATCAGGACAAGTGAGGAGAGCTGGTAATATCACAGATTACTTTCAGCATCTGAGGTGTAGAAGGGAGTCTCCGTGCTCCCTTCCTGGGAGGTGGTGGTGACGATGTGCTGTGAACCCACCCTCCTGCCCCCCGAGGCCGTGGGGATTCCATTTGTACCAGCTCGACACAGAAGGGAGATAGCATCAGAGCCACGGCTTCTAAGTTGTGCCGGGGGGAAACGGAGCTGCCAGTGGGTTTAAAGTGAGAATTGCCCTTCACTGAACATTGCTCCTTACTCGGTCGGTGGGACGTGGATGTTTCAGAATCCCCACACGAGGCGTCCCAGTCCTCTCCGGCTCCAACCAGGATCCTCCCCACATGGCGGGGTGGAGGTGGTGAGGGAATGGATACTCCACCACCCGGCTTGGCCCTTTCTGTCCTATTCCAGGCTGTTTCTCCTCGTATGGGAGAAAGGAAGGGAGAAAGGGTGGGGGTGGGTGGCCTTGCTGCTAGCACTGGTGTAGGTGGGGGACAGGTTCATGGTGAGGTGCACGAGGAGAGTCAGTCCACAGTGTTATTAATATGGGGTGTAAAGTGGACGGGGTGACGGAGAGAGAGAGACAGACAGACAGACAGAGAGAGACAGACTGAGAGAGACAGAGAGAGAGAGAGAGAGACACAGACAGAGAGAGAGACACAGACAGAGAGAGAGACAGACAGAAAGAAAAAAAGAAAGAAAGACAGACAGAAAACATGGTGAGCTGTCCGGAGGGAGTCATTCCACTATTGTATCAGTGCAGTGTTATTAATATAGGGGGTGTAGTGGAGGGAAGGAGAGGGAGGGAGCGAGAGGTAGAAGGGGCAGAGGGGGAGAGAGAGAGGGGAGAGAGAGAAGGTGCTGCATGCGGCAATGAGAGTGATGGAGCAAGAGCCTTGTCCAGTGGTCAGTGCTATAACAGATATACAGTGAGTGTGAGGTAGAAAAGAGAATACAGTGACCCTTATCTGTGGTGGATAGTTGATGAGGTGAGTCCGATATGATAGCACGAGGAAACTAGCTCAGCCTCAGCAGATAATCCCTCTGTCACACTCACGGAAACTCAAACAAAGATGAGTTTTTGTTAGAATCTGCCCAATGAGTCATAGATTCTGTTGAAACCAATTCCAGTTATAAAGATGGAGAACAAATGCTCATCTGACCTCACACCAATCTCCCTTTTTTCCATTTTTCCTGGGAAGACTGGCTCATGTTACCGGATGCTATCGAAGTGTCTACATTTCAGCATTCTGATACCTGGGAACACATCCTTCCATGACACTGTCTCTCAGTCTCCCCCTCTCTGTCTGTACCCCAAACCCTTCCCATGTGGTGACATTTAAACTGATTCCCCCGCTATCTTTCTCTGGCGGTGATGTTCACACCCACAGCACCCCCTTGTTATGGCCCAATGGGGTATAGAGCTGTAAATGGGTGGGAGCTGTACGTCCTGTCACTTCCAGCACGGGCTGCAAGTTTCCCCACACTGGGCAGGGATCTAACAGTGTTACTGAGCAATGCACTGAGGTTGGATACACAGTCCTACATGCTGGGAGGGTAACTGCTCCTGAGTTACAGATCAACGCACTGGGGTGGTGTACACAGCCCTACATGCTGGGAGCGTAACTGCTCCTTGGATACAGATCAATGCACTGGGATGGTGTACACAGTCCTACTTGGTGGGAGGGTTACTGCTCCTGGGTTACAGATCAATGCATTGGGTGGTGTACACAGCCCAACATGCTGGGAGGGCAACTGCTCCTGGTTACAGATTAATTCACGGGTGATCACTGCACAGGTCTCTGTACTGGCCAGACTGTATGGTTGAGATTTATAGATAATACAATGCTGTGGGATGTACAGCTCCCCGTGCTGGACAGATCTGTAGCCTGTGCACAGTGTATCATGTTGGTGGAGTGGGTCGTGGAGAAAGGAGATGGACAGGTCAAGGGGTTACCTGACATTCTATAACTGACATTCCCCGGAAAGTTCTGTCCCTGACATTCTATAACGGACATTCCCCGGAACGTTCTGTCCCCGACATTCTATAACTGACATTCCCCGGAACGTTCTGTCCCCGACATTCTATAACGGACATTCCCCGGAACGTTCTGTCCCTGACATTCTATAACTGACATTCCCCGGAACTTTCTGTCCCTGACATTGTTTGATTGTGAACGGCCGGACGTCAGTGAATTGAACAAACGATAAGATCCCGAGGGAAGAGATCCCATTCCAGGGAGAAGGAGACACTGTCCCGAAGGCCCCTCAGGCAGTTAAAGGGGGGAATACATTTTCCCTGCGTTTACATTTCTCCACGACACAGGATCGACCACAATTTAAACCAAAATACAGAAATTCCCAAACTCCGTTTGTCTTCAGGAAACTGGGAGAGAATCCTTCAGGACAGCAACGTTCCCACCCTCCTTATTAGGAACTGGGAAGGAGTGACCTGTATCTGCTCTCGAGTGATCGAGTATGTGGGAATGTTCTAGAAACCATCTGTCCTTATGGATGTGTCTCTGTGTGTTTGGGGAGGGAGGGTTTCTTGTGGTTTATGTCACATTTTTGTCAGTAATTCCGACCTTCCCATTTGTTATTCCAGCTCCAATTATTTTAATAAATCCCTGAATACAGGGACACATTTGAAAATCTCACTGGGTCCCCAATCAAACGGGTCCCTTTGCCTCCAGGCTGATGGATAATGGGTTTGTTTTCCTTCCTCACAGTTAACGTAGTGACCATCTACGTCCTGCTTTATAAAGATTGTGGATTGTCTCCATGTGTCAGACGTTACCTGGGGGCCATGGCAGTGGCGGATCTCCTGGTCATTATCCTCGACCTGATCCTGAGACACATTCCCATTGTTTATTGGGAACAGTTTTATTTCCTGTACTCCGTCCCCGTGTGTAATATCCACGCCGTCCTGCTTTATGCAGCCATTGACTGCTTGTCTGGTTCACCGTCACTTTCACCTTTGATCGGTTTGTGGCCATTTGTTGCCAGAAGCTGAATAGTAAATATTGCAGTGAGAAAACAGCGGCTGTGGTTCTGGGAGCAGTGACTGTGCTGAGCTGTTTAAAGAACATTTCCTGGTATTTTATGCTCTCGGCTCGGTATTTGCTGATGAACCGCCCCTGGTTTTGTGATGTAACAGACGCTGTTCGTTCCTCCAGTGTCTGGGTCACAATCGAGTTCCTCCACCACATTCTAACCCCGTGTGTCCCATTTCTCCTGATTCTGCTGCTCAATGTTCTCACCGTCAGACACATTTTAGTGACCAGCAGAGCCCGCAGGAGACTCCGCGCTCACACCAATGGGGACGCTCAGTCTGACACAGAAATGAGAAACCGAAAAAAATCCATCATTTTACTGTTTGTGATCTCGGCCAATTTCATCCTGTTATGGTCAACGTTAATGCTGTTTTCTATATGGAAACGGATGTTGTATATTGGGTATCGGTCTGTGTATCTCCAGCCCTTTGTGCGGGAATTGGGCTTCATGCTGCAGCGCCTCAGTTGCTGCACAAACACCGCGATTTATGCCGTGACCCAGACTAAGTTCAGGCAGCAGCTGAAGAATGTGCTGAAATATCCCTTCACCCAAATCCATCCATCCATCAAATTCCCTCATTAATCACACCATCCGGGATTTTCTCATTTCAGTTCAGTGTTTCAGCGATGGAGCAACCTGTCGCTATGGTAACAGACTGAGGGGAGTGCTGGTTTGTCGCTCCTTATCCCACAGGGGGGTTACAGGGAAACATTTCAATGTTTCTCACAACTCAGGGGCCAGTGAGAAAAGGCACCATCCCACTGACTGTATCCATCACTTCCATTTGTAACCAATAAAAATGCTGATGAAAGCGTGCCGAGCAGCAGCGTGACCGATGTTGTTGTGTGTCTTTTTGTTGGAGAAGCTGAGCTGGAGAGAGACAGACTCAGCCCCAAGTCCTGGTCCTCAGGGAAGGGGAGGGCACCGCGCCCTGAGCTCAGGAGCTGAGTTTAACTCCCTCTGTTCCCCCTCCCCATCCCCTTTCCAACCTGGCCTCCCCATTTCATCTCCCCCACTCTTACTCCACATTTCTCCCTCTCTCTCCCTGCACACTCACTCTTTCTCACAACCTCCCCTTTCACTCTCCCTCATTCTCCCTCTCACACCAACCGCCCCAACCCCGGGAAGGTGAGCAGGGATGGCAAGGGAGGGGAGGAAAGACGGGGAGGGCGAGACGGAGAGAGAGGGAAGGGAGTGTGAGAGTGGTGGAGCGAGGGAGGGCGAGAGAAGTAAGGAAGGGAGGGGAGGGCAAGAGAGGGAG